>NC_142175.1:21033603-21176103 GCF_029865625.1 Vigna umbellata | reverse complement strand
ATGATCGCTTTAGGGTTCGAGTTTAGGATTCCTTTCTGATTTGTGGTGATTTGGGTATTAGGGTTTCGAAGAGAGTTTTCTTCCAACATCTCGCGATCTTGGGTGTTGTCGTGAAGGAGAAGAGTTTTCAGGTAAGGGAAGTTAGTCATTTCTTGAGATTACATTTATGGTGTATGTTTAGTATATTTATGAGTGACAATATAATGTGAATGTAATAGTAATATTGTTCTAGTAAGTATGGTGTTTAGATGATTGATAGCATGATGTTTGAATGATTTGTATGAGGTGATATTGATAACTTGTTAGGGTGTTTCTAGTTCTTTAATGTATGATCAGTAATCTCATGCATTGGTATACTATGTGAATGTGAAGTGATCTTAATGGTTTCAAAGGTATGGAAATGTGTTCTAAGGAGGAACTTCTTGGTGTTGGTTTCAAGTATCATTAGTATGAATGTAGGAACCTCAGTCTTGGGGGTTATCCTAACACTCTAATGATCTTTCATTCTCAAGTAGAGAAGATTGACACATGTGGTGAGAGTAGTAGGATGTCTTAGTCTTAGGTGCTTCCAGTATGATCTAAGGCATGAAGCAGACTAACCTTGTGAGTGTGGTAGAGTGAAACCCATTGGCAATGACTTTGCAAAGTAGTAAAGGCCACCACAAGTGCACAACCCGTCATTCGACATTCATTCTAAATTTGGATATTCAGTCTAGGTCCTTGTATGTTAGGATGTGTGCGTTGATCTATGTTATATGTGATTCATGTATGCCTTATTCTAAATGCTATATGACTTATTTTGTATCTAGTTTACCCTTGTGTTTGTGTGTTATTTGTATGTGCTTGTGTTTAAATCTTGGCTATGATCATCAAGTGTGTGTGAGCAGAGAGTGATGAGGTGAAAGTGGAGCAAGTTCTTGATGGAGATACCCCTTATGCATAGATAAATTAATAGTTATTTGTTTTAGACTTGTCTTCTTTTGGTAGTTGAGACTATCACTCTTGTATATAGTTTTGACACAACTATATTATATATAAACTTTAAATTTATGGTTGTTTTTGGCAATTATATAGTGTAATGCTATATTTTTGGCTGTTACACAAACCATACAGTTTTGACAAAGAAAACAATTAATTAAGTTTTAATTATATATGAAATTTTATTTTTATTTGTTTAAAAATTAATTATTTTTACAATCTACATAAATAACATGCAAAGTAAAAAAGTAGGATATATACTCCTTGGATGGTCTTCATATTTGTTCAGGAATCTCAATTTGGACCTCTCGTTTTAAGTTGTTTCAATTCTCAATTTTGAAAATGTAATGCAATATGGTCTTTTGTGTTAATATAAAATTGATGACGTTAATTCAATGTCACGTGTCAGTGTGCTTTTTTTTTAATTTTTAAAATTTTTCTTTTAAAAACTTTGTCACGTGTCAAATGATGATCTTGTCACATGGCATAGACAGTGTGACGTGACAGTGATAATGACACGTATCACTATTGGAGAAAATGTCACGTGAAAAATCTCAATTTAGTCATTTTATTTGTATTTGATCTCACTTTAGTTTTTTTTTTAAATTGAAACAATTTCACCCCTCCAAATCAAAACCAAATTTAACTTTTATATAGATATATAACGATATTTTCAATAAAATCGATATTTATAAAAAAATTTAAAATTTATATTTTACATTAAACATATTTTAAATTTTATGAAATTTTAATAAAAACATCATTATAATATTTATTTTAAATTTTTATAAAAATATTTTAAAATTTTATATTTTAATTTATAATATTACTATTTTCAAAAGTTCAATAAAAAATATAAATTTTACATTGAACCTTATTTAAAAATATAAATTTTAAAATATTTTTGTAATGATTAAAAATAAATATATTTAAAATTTAAAAACAAAATTTATAACAATTTAAAATAAATATATTTAAATAAACTTAATCTTCTTAAAAACATTAATAAAAATATAAATATTTGTTAAAAATATCATCACAATAATTATAACATTTATTAGTTATAAAAATATCATTTAATAAAAAGGTCATTATAATATTTATTTTAAATTGTTATAAAACTATTTTAAAATTTTATATTTGAATTTATAATATTTTTATTTTTAAACCAACTTTAACATTTGTATAGAAATTATTAATATATAAATATTTGAAACAAAATTTAAATAAACTTCAATGTAAAATATAAATTTAATATTGTTAAAAATATTTAATAAAAATATCAAATGTAATAAAAATATCATTATATATGTATACAAAAGTTAAATTTGGTCTTAATTTGGAGATGGATGAAATTGCTCTAATTTAAAAAAAAAATATAAGACTAAAGTGAGACCAAATACAAATAAAATGACTAAATTGAGATTTTTCACATAATACTTTCCTAACAATGACACGTGTCACTATCACTATCACGTCACACTATCTTTGTCATGTGGTAAGATCCTTATTTGACATGTGACAAAGTTTTTTTTAAAAAAATAAATAATTTTTTTAAAAACAAATAAATAAATAAGTTTAAAGAAAATGATATACTGACGGGTGACATTGAGTTAACGTTGTCAATTATGTCTTAATGGAAATGATCAAACATCATCACATTTTTAAAATTGAGGACCCAATTGAGACAACGTAAAACTAAAGGACCGAATTGATATTCATGTACAAAGATGAGGACCTTATGAGGCTTTTAACCTATTTTTATACCTACGTATTTGATTATATATACTACATCTAAATCTCAATCAATTGAATGAGGTTTACTAAATAGACAATGCTGCAAAGTATAATACGAGTGTTCGTTTGTAGTTACTCTTGGCTAATAATTTTAGTCCTATTTTACTAAGTTACTCTTAACTCATCCAATTATTCTTTTTCAAGTCATTAAACCAAGTATTATTTTTCAAACCATATGGCTTAACTAAGTACTCTTTCCCAATCTACTTGTGATTAATTTTGTTCAAGTATTTTTTCTACAAGTCACTTTTAACTTAAGCAAGTATTATTTTACAAGTCACTTATGACTTAAACAATATTCTTTGAACCGTTCACTCTTTTCTAACAAGTGAGTATTCTTTGTCTAACATTCACTCCTAGTTAGGATACAGAGATAAGATATTTTGTGATCTTGGATAATGCTTTTTGCTTGGTAAATGAAGATTATTGTTTGTCAATGAATGTATGAGAGATTGAAACATTCTTCTTTTTTAACGTGTTGATTTGAATACTATAGTCTTCTTACCTTAAGTTTTAGTTGGCTCAATTTTTTTTACTACATATTTGTGTTGTGCACATAGTCTCTCACTCTTTTTGTTCTTCTCCTCAATGATTTTATGGTTTCAAAAAAATTAGCAGTTGTAAATCTTCTGGCTGCTTGAGAGTAGCTTCGACTATTTTGAATTTTTTTTCTTAATGAGCTTGATAGTGTTGAGTGTCTTTAAAGCACTACGTGCATTAATAGGTATTTTTCTTCATTTTGTCAAAGTTCTAATAACTTTAATTGCTTATAATCTTCTTGGGCAATTTGAATTTACTTGAATCACTAAAGATATAGTGTTGTACTATGTTGACAATTCTTCCAAAGTTGATGATGCTTTGTTTAGGAATTTGACTAAAGAAAATTAACTTTTTAGCTCTTTGCTCGAAAAATCTTCTAACATGTTTTGTCTTTTGGCCAACAAATCTCGTTGTCAAACATAAGAGGTAATAGATATTCCCTCCAACCATAAAGTAAACATGTAGTTTTTTTTTTTTTACTGATTCTAGCTTATTTCTTTGGATTTTTAATGTATACGAGTTTTTTTAATTAGTTTATTAGACATTATCTAAGATTGTCCAATGTTGATCGTTTATTAGATGAAATACTTACGTCTTACATAATCTATTGTTTATTTATCACATTATCTTTTAGACAAATCATTTCACTTTGCTATTTTTAGCACTTAATCAAAATGATAAGGTGCTGTACATTTGTTTTCTAACAAAAATAAAAAAATATCAAAAGAAAAAAATAAAATAAATTCATCTTTTAAATCGAAAAGAAAATTATAATACACTCTCTTACAGATAAAAACACATAACTAAGAAAACTATTTTTCTTTTCTTTTTTAAGTTTTCTCTTCCTAGAAAATAAAAAGGAAGTATTATAGTGTCTTTTATATAAAAAATGTTATGAATTTTTTATAAGAAAAAATAAGTATTAGAGTAAAATTCATTTCATATAAGACTTTTTTTTATATTCTCTTACTCGAAGATTTTGACTCAAATTTTCATGTCATGTTTCATTCTTTTTTTTTTTATTTTATATTGTTTATTTTTTAATAGGTCATTAGTGGGATCAATCCGATGTAAACTTATTAGTGCTGTAACATCCCAAAATTATACAGTCAGCAACTATATAATAGAATATTAACATGTATTAATATTATATAGCAGTTTTACAATTAAAGAGAGCAGTGTGCAAAAATGGCCGAACGGCCTTACATATACACACAAAAAATAACGAGCGTTCACAAAAGAATTAGAACGAACGGTTTACAAAATATTGGCCGAACGTTCAACTATTTACAATCCCCAAAAGAGCGCTCGCTCACAGCCGCTCGCTACCCAAATATACTAACTGAAAACCGAACGTCTTTACCGCTCGGCCTTCACTTCCACTTCAACGAGATTCTCCTCAGCTAGGACTTCTTCTTCAAGTGCTTGCTCCAGGGAAATATCACCTTCTGCTCACATCCACACGGATGATCATGGCAAGGACAAGACGGATACACATATACCGACAACGCAAGGAAAGTGCAAGGGTAAGCTTATTGAATTTAATTTAAGTAAAACATATATTTCATACTTATCAAATACAGCAAGTAAATTCACAAACATGTACATACAATTCATACAATAATTCCATCCAAACCCTGATGCTAGACCGACCGTCCGGACTGTATGAAACCTGTGTAGCTAAGGCGTCCGTGCACTCAGGTGGGGTAACTGGAATGCTCATCAGTAGCCACCTGAGGTTAGTCTGTTCTGTCCAAGTTACAGTTATGGACTAGACCTCCTGCCATTCCCACATATGACATACTCCTCTCTACTTGAGAACGAGCACTCACGGAATATCAGGATGAACCACCATCTAAGCTTACCACGTTCATACTTACAAATCTCAATTTCCGACCAAGAGTCGTTCCTCCCTGGAACGCTCGTTCAAAAACCATAATCACAATTTCAGTTTTCATAGTGTTCGCACATCTTAATTCTTTCTCTTAATTACATTTTCATTCTATGTTCCACTTGCATAAAAAGACGAACGTTCACTCCCCTTCATAACGAGGACGAACGTCGAGGACGAGACCGAGAAAGACTCCTTTGAATCAGTTAAATGAAATGACTTTAGTACGACCCGAACAACACTTATAATAATTTGAAGTCCATAACTCTGGAATGAATCAAGTGGATAGACATATCACCCATTGTTTTAAATAAAGAATCCGAAACGATTTAATTCAAGAGTCAATCCGCCAATCAATGACCGAGCGTTAAAATGAAACTTTTGGACGAACGTCACTTAAATCTTGGACGAACGTTACTAGGATTATTGGACGAGCTCTATTTAGATAGTAAGGACGAACGCTATTTCAAATTTGGGACGAACGCTATTACCGCTCGTTGATAATTTAGAAATGAATGAACGTTCGGTATAGGACCGAGCGTTCCTTTACCACATACTCATTTGGACGAGCGTTCGGTTATAAAACCGAACTCTGCTTTGGACGAACGCTAGGTAAATGACCGAGCACTAAATAGAACGAACACTCATTTAGAACGAACGTTCGGTATTAAACCGAACGCTGACTAGGACGAACGCTCAATCTAAGACAGAGAGCTCATTTGGACGAACGCTCAGTATAAGACTAAGCGCTACCTATGACGAACGCTGGAATGTAAAACCGAGCGTTACTAAAATACTTTAATTTATTTCAATCGTTGGACACGCTAGGCTGAGCCGAACGCTCAAACCTAACCCTTCACTCAAAGGACGCTCGTTCTTAATCAGAATCCTTTCCAAATGAAAGAATTCTTATTCTATGTTATTTCAAGGGAAACCGAACGGTATAAGACAGTTCGATGACGAGCGTACATTATCAAGCAGAGAATATGAAGATTTCCAGATTTTTCATTTTTCAATAACTTTACAGTTTTCATACGATTCATAACTTATAATTTCTCTCCACCATAAATCTCATACATTACAAAATTCATATTATCATCCCAAACCATACAGAAATTTAATCATACTCCAAATCATACGTTTCATTCTCAGCATATAGTTCAAACAATATTCATCATATACATCCAGTGCAACCATGCTCGTTCATGCATACTTAAACATCAAATATTTCATGCATTTCAGACATCCAGTACACTTCATTACTTTCATACACATCAAACAAATATTAAATTAAATTACTAAAGCTTCCCTTACCCGGATTGTAGTGAACGTCCTAAACTGAGTGGATCTTGATTCGTCTAACCGAGACTCCCTCAACGTTTCACTTACGCTTTCCAACTAAACTAACCAAAGAAAAAAGAAAAGACTTAGTCCACGCCTTTGCATGCAACGGAATGGGGTTTGCAGGAACTTCTAGAAACGAACGTCCAAATAAATTTACCAGAACCGTAAGTTGTTCGGTTCAGTCTGAAGCTCTTGGTGCAGGGAACGTTTCTGTGGTCTCTGAAACGTAATCGGAGGAGAGGAAAGTGAGTTATGGTAGAGAGAAGGTGGAGGTTCTAGAGAGAAGGAGGAGAAAAATGGAGATTTTAAATTCCTGGGGAAGAAGAAGGTGTACGCAGAGGGGGAAGAGTTGTTCAGAGAAATTTAATTCTCTTACCAATTCATACGGACGTTCCTTCCTGTGCTGACACCTGGCTTCCAGAATTGAGTGCAGAACCTTCCGATGTGACACATGTCAGAGATATTCAGAGAATGAAAGTGCACATTAATGGCACAGCACGTGGAGGGGCGTGGGTGCATTAATGAAACACAGAGGTATTAAATGGGGCGTGACAATCCCCCTAACTACAAAAATTTTCGTCCTCGAAAATTAAATCTTACCGGAGAAGAGGTGAGGGTATAAATCCTTCATAGCGTCTTCCACTTCCCAGGTAGAGTCGCCCGTCTTTTCGTCCCACACTACTTTAACTAACCGAACGTCCTTTCCCTTGTATAACTTAGTGCGTTCGTCTTCAACGCGAATCGGTTTCATCTCTAGCGTTCGGTCTTGTCGAAGACGAACGTTCTCCAGTTCCAATATGTGCGAGGGATCGGCCACGTACTTTCGGAGTTGCGAGACATGAAATACTGGATGAAGGTTGGATAATTGAGGAGGCAAAGCTAACTCGTACGCTACAGGTCCAATCTTCCTTAGAATTTGATACGGCCCCACGAACTTGGGAGATAATTTCTTTGGTCGTAACACCCTGCCTACTCCAGTAGTTGGATTCAGTCTCAAGAAAACGTGGTCGCCAGCTTCGAACTCCAAGGGTTGTCTCCTCTTATCTGCGTAGGACTTCTACCTGCTTCTGGACGTCTTCAACCTCTCTTGAATTAATTTCACCTTTTCAGTCGTTTGTTGAACGAGCTCGGGTCCAGTCAATATGTTTTCTCCTTCTTGGAACCAGCAAAGTGGTGTGCGGCATTTGCGTCCGTAAAGAGCCTCGAATGGAGCCATTCCAATGCTTGATTGGAAGCTGTTGTTGTAGGTGAACTCCACTAATGGTAGGACTTCATCCCAAACGCCCATGTGATCAAGTACGCACGTTCTTAACAAATCTTCAAGCGTCTGGATTGTTCTCTCGGATTGACCGTCCGTCTGAGGATGGTACGCTGAACTCATTTGGAGTTTGCTGCCCAGTTCGCTTTGCAACGACTGCCAAAACCGAGAGGTGAATCTTGTGTCTCGGTCAGAGATGATACTGGACGGCACTCCATGCAGACGAACGATCTCTTTGATGTAGAGCTTGGCCAAGTTGGTCAACGACATCTTCAGGTTGTTGGGTAGGAAGTGAGCACTCTTCGTTAGACGATCCACTATTACCCAAATAGAATCGTGATTCTTGACCGTGCGAGGCAAGTGAGTCACGAAGTCCATTGAAATGCTGTCCCACTTCCATTCAAGAATCTCCAAAGGTTGCAGTAGGCCGCCCGGCCTCTGATGCTCCGC
The DNA here is from genome assembly GCF_029865625.1 of Vigna umbellata. Classification (NCBI taxonomy): domain Eukaryota; kingdom Viridiplantae; phylum Streptophyta; class Magnoliopsida; order Fabales; family Fabaceae; genus Vigna; species Vigna umbellata. The sequence goes on along the minus strand of NC_142175.1, from coordinate 21,167,845 downwards.
CTTCGCTCGCTGACAGGTCAGACAAGATGCCACAAAACGTGCAACGTCATTCTTCATTCCAGGCCACCAGAACGAACGTCGAAGGTCTTGATACATCTTAGTCATGCCAGGGTGTATGCTGAGACGACTATGATGTCCTTCCTCCAAGATAATCCTCTTCAGCTCGCCATCATTGGGAATGCACGTCCGTCCCATGTAACGTAACATGTCGTCCGTTCCAGCGTTGAAATGCTTGGCTTGATCCGTACCGAGCGCGCTTAAAATCTTCATCAATTCTTCATCCTCTCGTTGTTTCATCCAGATTCTATCGAACACATCACTTGATATTCTCAAGGTGCAGCATTTAATACTGTTCGGCTCCAACTCGAACTGCAACCTTAGGTCTCGAAAACTCTCCACTAAACTTAGCTCTTTAACCAACATTACCGAGACATGAAACGCCTTCCTACTTAGAGCATCCGCCACAACGTTCGCTTTACCAGGGTGATAAAGCAATTCGAACTCATAATCCTTTAAGAATTCGAGCCACCTCCGCTGCCTCATATTCAACTCCTTTTGATCAAAGAGGTACTTGAGGCTCTTATGATCGCTAAAGACTTGGAAGACGGATCCATACAAATAATGTCTCCAAATCTTTAGTGCAAAGACGACCGCTGCCAACTCTAGATCGTGCGTTGGATAATTCTTCTCATGTATCTTTAACTGCCGAGAGGCATACGCCACCGCTCGTCTTTCTTGCATTAGAACGCACCCCAACCCTTGGTGAGACGCATCACAGTAGACTTCAAAGGGTTTGGCAGTGTCCGGAATCACCAAAACTGGAGCGCTCGTCAACTTATTCTTCAACTCTTGGAAGCGCTCTTCACACAAATCAGTCCATGCGAACGGTTGATCCTTCCTTGTAAGACGAGTCAATGGTGCTACTATCTTAGAAAATCCTTCAATGAACCGCCTATAGTAGCCTGCGAGCCCCACGAAGCTTCTCACTTCCGTGACCGAACGTGGACTCTCCCATTCCAAAACCGCTCGTACCTTAGCCGGATCAACTGAAATTCCACCCGCGGATACAACATGACCCAAGAACTGCACTTCCTTCATCCAGAATTCACATTTAGACAACTTAGCGTACAACTCTTTTTCTCTCAACACTCCAAGTACCACCCTTAAGTGTTCCTCATGCTCTTCACAGCTCTTGGAGTAGATGAGAATATCATCAATGAACACCACCACAAACTTATCCAAGTACGGCCTAAAGATCCTGTTCATGTAGTCCATGAAGACTGCTGGAGCGTTCGTCACACCGAACGGCATGACTACGTACTCATAATGTCCGTAGCGTGAACGGAAGGCCGTCTTCTGAATGTCTTCTTCCTTAACTCGAATTTGATGATAGCCGGATCTCAAATCTATCTTTGAGAAGACGCTCGCTCCATGCAATTGGTCCAGCAAGTCGTCAATCCGAGGCAATGGGTATTTGTTCTTGATGGTCAGCTTATTCAATTGACGATAGTCAATGCATAGCCGTGAGCTGCCATCCTTCTTCTTCACCAACAATACGGGCGCTCCCCAAGGTGACACGCTTGGGCGGATGAACCTCTTGTCCATCAATTCTTCAATTTGCGTTTTAAGCTCAACTAATTCAGCAGGTGCCATTCTATATGGTTGAACGGATATGGGAGCCGCGGTCGTTACCAAATCAATCGTGAATTCCACTTCACGAACAGGAGGTAGTCCTGGCACTTCATCCGGAAAGACGTCCGGGAATTCGTCCACAACCGTTCGTCCTTCAGTGTACCTATTGGACGAACGTTCAAAGCTCTTATTCGCACCCTCTCGGTCTTCATGCGTCATGATCAAAAAGCAACTCGCGCCCTCCATTATGTCTTCTTTCAACTGGCCGAGCGTCACCCCCAACTCTTCTTCATTTTCTTCCGGGAAAATCAACTCCTTAGCTCCACAATCTATGAGAATGCGATTGGTATTCAGCCAATCCATTCCCAGAATTACTTCTAAGTCTTTGAGAGGCAAACAGATGAGATTCACCTTGTATCTATGCCCTTCTACCTCAATAGGACATCTAACGCACACAGTAGATGTCCTGATTTCGCCAGCTGCTGGGGTCGACACCACCAGATCAAACTGCATCTCGCTCTCAGCTATTCCCATCTTAGCAACGCACGCCTTCGAGATGAAGGAGTGTGTCGCCCCCGAGTCAAATAACACACAGCAAGGTATTCCATGAATTAAGCAGGTACCAGTGACGAGCGTACCTGAGCTCGCTGCTTCCACCCCAGTGATCGCATACACACGCCCCACAGCTTGGGCTCGTCCACCTCTTCCTTGTTGACTCCTTCCAGCGTTCGGCGGCCTCATCACTGCGCGTCCGCCCATATTACACTCATTCTCCAGATGGCCGTTCCTTCTACATCGAGTGCAATATTTCCCTCCGATCAACTGAGGACATGACGACCTGAAATGGGGTCCCCCACACTGGAAACATCTAACCGGTCCCTGTTGTCCTGACTGTCCAGCAACTACCAAAGCTTGAGACCCACTATTCTGCGCTGGACGAGCGTACGGTGTCCTGTTCCGGTTCAGATTGGGCCTCGACAGAACTGGTGCCCTTGACGCTTGTTGTTTCTTATGTTGTGCTGCCTCAGCCATATTTTTCTCTAACACTTTAGCCCTCTCGACCATTGCAGGGAAAGACCGAATGCAAAGACTGGAGATCAATACCTTTAGATCGCTCCTCAACCCATTCTCAAATTTTCTACATTGCCACTCTTCACTGGTTGCCATGGTGTTGAAACGAACCAAGTGTTTAAACTTGTTCGTATATTCAGAAACTGACTTTCCTCCCTGTACCAATTGCAAAAATTCCACTTCCTTAGAAAAACGAACGCTATCCGGAAAGTACTCCTCATAGAACTTGCCTCTGAATATTTCCCAGTTAATAGGACTGTGAGCGTCCGTCAATAAAGCCTTCATGCTCGCCCACCAATGGCTTGCTTCTCCAGTAAGTAAATATTCCGTGAAAGCCAAACGATTCTCATCTGGACACCTCTTGGCGTTGTAAATCCGTTCCATATCCTGCAGCCACTGATCTGCCTCATCCGGAAGACCTTTCCCACTAAACTTGGCCGGATGGTGTTGAAGAAAACTCTCCAAACTCCACTCGGTATGATGAACGGCATTGGAGGAGGACGCTCCTGGTGTGCCCCTGGTGGCGGCGATGAGTTCCATTAATTGTCTCTGAGTGGCTTCAGAGTTCTCGCGTGCGGCCTCAAGACTTCTTAAAGCAGCTGCGTTCTGCTCCATTAGTGTAGCGTTTTGTTGTTGCAACCGTTCGATCACAGTTTCCAACAACCTGGCACTGTCGGACGTATCTGGTCCATTGGGTGGTGGAGGAGGAGGAAGTCTAGGCGCCATTTGTTCTCTGAGCCAGAGAAAAACGAACGTTAGAAATGTTTAAGAGTTAAAAACAATAACTCACCAAACATATAATAAGCACACAGCAAAAGCACAGTGCACTCATATCCTACAGTGTCCTTTTTATAGAACAAAACTGCTCTGATACCAATAATGTAACATCCCAAAATTATACAGTCAGCAACTATATAATAGAATATTAACATGTATTAATATTATATAGCAGTTTTACAATTAAAGAGAGCAGTGTGCAAAAATGGCCGAACGGCCTTACATATACACACAAAAAATAACGAGCGTTCACAAAAGAATTAGAACGAACGGTTTACAAAATATTGGCCGAACGTTCAACTATTTACAATCCCCAAAAGAGCGCTCGCTCACAGCCGCTCGCTACCCAAATATACTAACTGAAAACCGAACGTCTTTACCGCTCGGCCTTCACTTCCACTTCAACGAGATTCTCCTCAGCTAGGACTTCTTCTTCAAGTGCTTGCTCCAGGGAAATATCACCTTCTGCTCACATCCACACGGATGATCATGGCAAGGACAAGACGGATACACATATACCGACAACGCAAGGAAAGTGCAAGGGTAAGCTTATTGAATTTAATTTAAGTAAAACATATATTTCATACTTATCAAATACATCAAGTAAATTCACAAACATGTACATACAATTCATACAATAATTCCATCCAAACCCTGATGCTAGACCGACCGTCCGGACTGTATGAAACCTGTGTAGCTAAGGCGTCCGTGCACTCAGGTGGGGTAACTGGAATGCTCATCAGTAGCCACCTGAGGTTAGTCTGTTCTGTCCAAGTTACAGTTATGGACTAGACCTCCTGCCATTCCCACGTATGACATACTCCTCTCTACTTGAGAACGAGCACTCACGGAATATCAGGATGAACCACCATCTAAGCTTACCACGTTCATACTTACAAATCTCAATTTCCGACCAAGAGTCGTTCCTCCCTGGAACGCTCGTTCAAAAACCATAATCACAATTTCAGTTTTCATAGTGTTCGCACATCTTAATTCTTTCTCTTAATTACATTTTCATTCTATGTTCCACTTGCATAAAAAGACGAACGTTCACTCCCCTTCATAACGAGGACGAACGTCGAGGACGAGACCGAGAAAGACTCCTTTGAATCAGTTAAATGAAATGACTTTAGTACGACCCGAACAACACTTATAATAATTTGAAGTCCATAACTCTGGAATGAATCAAGTGGATAGACATATCACCCATTGTTTTAAATAAAGAATCCGAAACGATTTAATTCAAGAGTCAATCCGCCAATCAATGACCGAGCGTTAAAATGAAACTTTTGGACGAACGTCACTTAAATCTTGGACGAACGTTACTAGGATTATTGGACGAGCTCTATTTAGATAGTAAGGACGAACGCTATTTCAAATTTGGGACGAACGCTATTACCGCTCGTTGATAATTTAGAAATGAATGAACGTTCGGTATAGGACCGAGCGTTCCTTTACCACATACTCATTTGGACGAGCGTTCGGTTATAAAACCGAACTCTGCTTTGGACGAACGCTAGGTAAATGACCGAGCACTAAATAGAACGAACACTCATTTAGAACGAACGTTCGGTATTAGACCGAACGCTGACTAGGACGAACGCTCAATCTAAGACAGAGAGCTCATTTGGACGAACGCTCAGTATAAGACTAAGCGCTACCTATGACGAACGCTGGAATGTAAAACCGAGCGTTACTAAAATACTTTAATTTATTTCAATCGTTGGACACGCTAGGCTGAGCCGAACGCTCAAACCTAACCCTTCACTCAAAGGACGCTCGTTCTTAATCAGAATCCTTTCCAAATGAAACAATTCTTATTCTATGTTATTTCAAGGGAAACCGAACGGTATAAGACAGTTCGATGACGAGCGTACATTATCAAGCAGAGAATATGAAGATTTCTAGATTTTTCATTTTTCAATAACTTTACAGTTTTCATACGATTCATAACTTATAATTTCTCTCCACCATAAATCTCATACATTACAAAATTCATATTATCATCCCAAACCATACAGAAATTTAATCATACTCCAAATCATACGTTTCATTCTCAGCATATAGTTCAAACAATATTCATCATATACATCCAGTGCAACCATGCTCGTTCATGCATACTTAAACATCAAATATTTCATGCATTTCAGACATCCAGTACACTTCATTACTTTCATACACATCAAACAAATATTAAATTAAATTACTAAAGCTTCCCTTACCCGGATTGTAGTGAACGTCCTAAACTGAGTGGATCTTGATTCGTCTAACCGAGACTCCCTCAACGTTTCACTTACGCTTTCCAACTAAACTAACCAAAGAAAAAAGAAAAGACTTAGTCCACGCCTTTGCATGCAACGGAATAGGGTTTGCAGGAACTTCTAGAAACGAACGTCCAAATAAATTTACCAGAACCGTAAGTTGTTCGGTTCAGTCTGAAGCTCTTGGTGCAGGGAACGTTTCTGTGGTCTCTGAAACGTAATCGGAGGAGAGGAAAGTGAGTTATGGTAGAGAGAAGGTGGAGGTTCTAGAGAGAAGGAGGAGAAAAATGGAGATTTTAAATTCCTGGGGAAGAAGAAGGTGTACGCAGAGGGGGAAGAGTTGTTCAGAGAAATTTAATTCTCTTACCAATTCATACGGACGTTCCTTCCTGTGCTGACACCTGGCTTCCAGAATTGAGTGCAGAACCTTCCGATGTGACACATGTCAGAGATATTCAGAGAATGAAAGTGCACATTAATGGCACAGCACGTGGAGGGGCGTGGGTGCATTAATGAAACACAGAGGTATTAAATGGGGCGTGACAAGTGCCAACAAGACTTTATTGATGTGAATATTTTGCTTATGAACAGCTTTTTCCTATCACCTCTCTTATAATGAATACCTATGTGTTTTTGTTATAGAATGAAAGACAATATTTTTTTGTAATGTGCAAGAATTGTACAAAACATAATATTTTTTTTTTCTAATTGTAATTGAGTTCTACTATAAACCTTTTCTAATCTAGATACTTTCTGACATCACTGTAACTTATAATACCTCAATAAAATCTCAATTCATGAAAACATGAAATATAGAAAAAAACTTCCTAAAATATTATTCTATTACTTATCATTTATTGTATTGCATAATACATATAAAAAAAACTTTTTATATGTAGTTCATAAATTACATTAAATAATTATATTAATAAGAAAAATAGCTACCTCTAAATAGAGAGAAACCCATAAATAAGGAGAAAAAACAAAGTAACTTGGTATATAAAACACTTAATAAAACTTGAGACATATAGTTTTAACTTCAACAGTGAGTTACAACGAATAAAATATCTCCTTAATTACTTAAGTATACATTACACTCTCTTATGCCATGAATAACATTAAAAAAAAAAAAGGTTAAATATGTTTTTAGTCCCTAAACTATTGGTTTTCGTTTCTCTTTCAAAGTAAGGTACAATTTGGTCCTCATTTAGCAACAAAATGAGGACTAAAACCAAAATTCCGAGGACTAAAACGAACGTTTTGAAGAGAATGAGGACCAAATTGTACCTTATTTTGAAAGAGGGACGAAAACCAGAAACGGACAATAATTTAGAAAAAAAAGCATATTGAAATAAATAATCTATTATTAGAGAGAAGATTCATGCCAAACTTTCCCTTATACACTCTCTTATCATTCCGATTTCACAATTTCTATTGAGAATTATTGAAATATATTCTCTGTTCGAGAGAGACCCTTAAAAAAAATAATGGTATAAATGAATTTTTTACTATGTGTGTAAAAACCATTCCTTGTTTACTTTTCCCACTGTGAAAACGAAATGTTTTGCATGTATTTACTATATTTTTATCTTTTCCTTTTTTTTTCCTGCTTATCACATTTTTTCATGATTGTTCATGCCAATCATTGTTTATACTGTTACAATATTATCATAGGAGACACGATTCTGATATAACTTCTTCCAACAAAATAATTGAAACACATGTTAGTTTAAAATTTGAAACTCAAATTTTAGCCTTAATGTTTATTAAAATTATAATTTTAGTTCAAAGATAAATAATAATCGTAACTTACTCTAAATAATAATAGCGTACTCTAATTATATTGATATAATTTAAAAAATAGAAAATAAAGTAAAATATTAAGAATAAATAAATATATCCATTTTATTTTTACTTTTATTTATATATTAAAAAATATATTTTTAGTTCTCTTACTTTTGATCCTCTTATCCAAAGCAATCCTCTTACGGAACAATAAAATCTGAATACTATTGTTGATAATGTGACATTGTCCATACACATAGCGTTATCCTTAATCGACAAAATAAGGCCCACTCCATCTCTCTCTCTTATTAACAACAAAATAACGATGCAGAACGTTTTTTTTTTGTCTCTATTTATATAAAAAATAAACTATAATAATAATATTAATAATTAACATTTAAAACTTAATTTTCTATCATTCAAATGTAGTTTTAAAGTATTTCTATCATAACATTAATTTTATGCATATTATATATTTTAAAAACTAACTATAAATTAAATTAAATAAAATTGTATACGTGTAATTTTATTAATATTAATGTATATGATAATGTAATTAATATTATATTGAATAATATTGTTTTGTTTTGTATAATGTGTATTAGACACTATATATGATTATTGATTATATAATATTTTATTATTATTTGATCTTAACGAAATTGATCTATTTAGATATTATCTACATATCAAAAAGTTTTAATTAAAGTAATTACTTTTATATATATATATATATATATATATATATATATATAATATTTTATATGTTTTTATCAACAGATATAATATATGAATTAACATAGTCTTCAACAATTAATTTTGATCCTCTAATATGTAAACGGTATAAGATTTCTTCAAGGTATCGAAGAATCCTTTTAATACCATTTAAATGATTTTCATTAGGGATTTCTTAGATGTACTAATCGATCTGATTGCTTGTGCAATATTTGATGTTACACAAATTACAACATATATAAACATATGGCTCCCTATCACTAAGGCATACAATGCTTAAGACATTTTTATCATCTTTGTTTCATTGTTTTCATTATTTCAACTCATGCTTAAAAGATAACATACAATGATAGGAAATAGAGTAAAAATTTCCTTGAAATCTTGCATGTTGAAGATTCGAAGAACTTTTAGTAATTAATCCTTCTTATAAAGTCAAACCTCTCTACATTTATAGTAATTTTATAGTAAGTAATTCTTATTTGTTCGTCCTTATATTTCTTATCAAACTCCTTAGTAAATTGTGTCTTCAACTTTTAAATTTGAATTTTATTGAATTATACCATTAGCATGTCATACACATACAACATCTAAATGACACTAATGTAGAAAAGACTTTTTATATTGATTCTCGAAATAGGAGATACAAAAGTATTGAGCTTTCTATACTAGTTCTAGAATTGGTATAGAAAGTGCCACTTTTTATACGATTAACATGATAATTGGTATAGAAAGTGTCACTCTCATCTTTTATTTGAAGCCACCAACCCCTACTCTCCGAATCCATTTCACTTACTCGATTGTAATGAATAGATACAAACACCCAATCGCAAACAAAAACCACTAAGCTCCAAGATCACATAGAAAGAAAAACACCACTCACAAAAACAACAAAATGCTTTGTTGGTGTAGTTTTAATGTATCAAACGCGACAAAAGAAAAGACCTAGTAGATTTCAATGTTTTATGTATTCAGATATTATCTACATAGATTTTGTGGTTGCAAAGTAGACGACGATACAACAATATTATTTGATTTAGAACTACCAAGTGGTGTAAGAGGCGGTAGATGTGTAGTCGTAAATGTTAAAGGTGTCGAATCACCAGTCACAACCCTCGAATCTGACTCAAAACTAGCCTTTGTAATAGTCTAAGGCTGAGAACACACACTTTCCTCTACCAACACATCACAAAAAGCCCTATTGTGATGAAGGTATCCCTCCTTCAAAAATAACAAAACTTTCACAAACCCTAAAGCCCCAAATAAAAACTTCGACCCATAATCTAACTTAAGAACACAAATAAAGAAAAGAACAAGAAAAACACCAAACTTACCCGATGGTTAGGTCGAACCAGAATGACGATGATGGCGATCCAATGACAACGCCGATGAACGACAAGGGCAACTCATCAAATGCAAATGCAAACATGAATGAGCGTGATCGATGAGGGCAACCCAATAAACTCATGAGAATGAGCATGAATGCAAAAGGGAAGAAATAAAAGTGAAATGCAGGGAAAAAATGCAAATAAGGTATAGGGAAGAAAGGGAAAGGAACGAGGGAAACACAACTCTTAGATAAAAATGAAAGTGAAACGCAAATGAATACAAAAGTTTGTTGGAGATAAAGCGAAGTTTTCAAAAAAACAATAAATTTCTAAAAAACAGAAAACAAAAAACAAAATAAATTTCTAGGTTCCTTAATGGTTTTAATCTTACAATTAGAGATAGAGCAAAGTTACTTCCTTACGAAGATTTGAATGATTTGGTACAAATAAGTATCAAAGTGGAGCAACAACTTTTGAGAAAGGGTTTTAAAACTTCCCACTCTAACTCTAATCCGAAGAGAGACCATCAAAGTGAGGGAAAAGAAGTCAAGAAAGAAGAACCTCAAAAGAGGTTCACGAAAGAGAAACCTAGGGAAGGTTAAGTGTTTCAAATGCTTAGGTAGAGGTCACATTGCATCTCAATGCCCTATCAAAAGAACCATCACCTTAAGGGGTGTTGATCACTATAATAGTGAGGAGGAAGAAGTAGAGTGCTCAAGTGAGGAATAAAGCGAGGAGAGGATTCCTATCCTTGTGAAGGAGATCTTATCATGATTAGAAGAAATCTTAAGAATCAACCTTGTCCCTAAGTCCTAACATAAAAAAGAGAACATCTTTCATACAAGATGTAAAGTTTTAAACAACATATGTTCTCTAATTGTGGATAGTGGCTCATGTTGTAATTATTATAGTACAAGGTTGGTGGAAAAGTTAGGTCTTACTAGCAAGCCCCACCCAAAACCTTACAAACTCCAATGGCTTAAAGAAGGAAGGGACTTGAAAGTAGACTCGAAAGGGACTTGAAAGTAGACTTGGTGGAAAAGTTAGGTCTTACTACCTAAATGGAGGTCAATTTCTCCATAGGGAACTATGAAGACAAAGTGGTTTTTGATGTGATCCCTATGGAAGCTTGTCATATTCTCTTAGGTAGACCTTGGCAATTTGATAAGAAAACTATTCACAATGGTCTAACCAATGAGATTAGTCTCCACCACCAAGGAGGAAAATTTTTTCTTCATCCTCTACCACCTTCCCAAGTGTTTGAGGGTAAAAAACAAATGAAAAAAAAAGAGAGATGAAGAACAAGAGAGAATGTTCAAAGAGAAATAGGAACTAGCCTCCTGATCATGCATACAAGAGGAAGGAGAGAGTATCACTCCTCCTAAGGTCACTCCAAAGGAGATAAATATGTCAAAGAAAACTTTAAAGAAAACTCTTCTTAGTGAGCAACCCTCTCACCTTCTTCTATGTAGAGGATCCTTATCATGCATATCAACAACTCTAGAATCCAAGTTTCCATCTCCTTCGAATTTTTTTTTTAAAGAATTTGAAGATGTCTTCCCCATTAGACTAGATGACATGCTAGATGAGTTGCATGGATCCACTATGTTTTCTAAATAAGGATAAGAGAAGGTGATGAGTGGAAAATTTCATTTAACACCAAATTTGGATTATATGAGTAGTTGGTGATTCCTTTTGGCTTAACCAATGCACCTAGCACCTTCATGAAGTTGATGAACCATGTCTTAAAGGATTGTATTGGCAAGTTTTTGGTTATATATTTTGATGATATCCTAGTCTGTAGCAAATGTCTTTATGAACATCTAGGACATTTGCATACAATGCTTACCACTTTGAGAAACAACCACCTGTGAGGATAGCGTGATCTTCTTAGGGTTCATAGTCAATAAACATGGAGTTCATGTTGATCCCTCCAAAGTTAAGGCCAACTCCCAAAAATGTGGGAGAAGTTAACAGTTTTCATGGGTTAGACTCCTTCTATAGCAGATTCGTTCCTAACTTTTCTAGCATATGATGGAAAATAATGTTAAGTTTGAATGGGGAGAAAGACAAGACTTGACTTTCAAGCAACTCAAATAGAAGTTAACTAATGCACCCATCCTATCTCTTCCAAAATTTTCTAAAACTTTTGAGATAGAGTGTGATGCAAGTGATGTGAGGATATGTGGAGTGTTGTTATAGGAGGAGCATTCCATTGCATACTTTAGTGAAAAACTTCATGGTGCAACTCTTAACTATCCTACCTATGATAAGAAATTGTATGCACTTGTGAGGTCCCTCCGAACTTGGGTCTGGTCTCCAAGGAATTTGTCGTTCATAGTGACCATGAGTCACTTAAGTTTTTGAACGGACAACACAAGTTGAACAAAAGGGATGCTAGATGGATGGAATACTTTGAACAATTCCCCTATGTCATTAAATACCAGAAGGGAAAATCAAATGTTGTGGCCGATGCACTTTCTAAAAGGCGCAACCTCTTTTCAAAACTTGGTTCCCAAATCCTTGGTTTTGATCACATGGGAGAATTGTATACCCAAGATAGCTTCTTTTCATCCATCTTTGAAAGTTGCTAAAACAGAGCTCAATGGGGGTTTTACATGTCCAAGAGGTACTTGTTTAAGGAAAGAAAATTTTTTGTGCCTCAAGGGCCTCATAGAAAACTCCTTATTGGGAGTCACATGAAGGAGGGCTCATAGGCCATTTTGGAGTTGATAAAACTCTAAACATTCTCTAAGAAAGATTATATTGGCCCCATATGATAAAAGAGGTTCAAAGGTTTTGTCATCAATACATCACATGCTTGCAAGCCAAGGCTAAATCTATGCCTCATGGCTTGTACACTCCTCTCTCCCCCTTGCCTCCTCCCCATGGGAAGACATTAATATGGATTTCGTCCTTGGTCTTCCAAGAACTCAAGGGGGATTTGACTATATTTTTTTGGTTGTGGATAGGTTTAGCAAAATGGCGCATTTCATTCCATGCCACAGGCTAGATGATGCGAGCTATATAGCCAAACTGTTCTTTAGTGATGTGGTGAAACTCCATGGCTTGCCTTAGACCATCGTGTCCGATAGAGACACCAAATTTCTTAGCCACTTTTGGAAAACCCTTTGGTCTAAGTTAGGAACTAAGCTCCTTTTCTCCGCCTCTAGCCACCCTGATGGAAGACACGTGAGGAGAAGATCTATTGGAGTTGCGTAAGCGTGAATTGAGCCTCCTCAAGCTTCCTCGTAGAGAGAATAACACAACGGAATGAAGAAGTAAACGAGATCAAACGCGGAATCGGAGAAGATCAAAAGCAAACCTTAGGAATTCAGGAATACTCCAAAAACAAAGATGATTTGGCGCGAAGAACCCTAAAGCCCTAGGTTGATGAAGGAAACCTAAAATGAACTGATTAATTGATTCAAATTGAAGAATTAATGGTGGAAATGAAGAATGAATGAAGGAAACATTGATTAAACTGTTGAAATAGAGTTTAATTGTTGTAAGCAAGGTTTTAATCGGTGAAAAATGAAGAAATGGTGAGAAGAGGATAAAACCCTAATTAGGAGATGAAGATGTTCGGTGAAAGGGGAAGAAAATGTGAAGGAAATGATGGATCTATGAAGACAAATGATACTTATGAAGTAAACTCTCTCGACAGAGTAATACTTGATTCAGTGCTGATGAAAATGGGGAAAATGAGATGTATGGCTCGCCAGAGTGCTTTGAGAGATAAATTGATATGGTCAGTGAGGCAATAATGCAACGCGAGAAAGGATGAAGATGTGGTTGATGATGCAATTGGAGCGATGACGCAATGAAGCGTAGATGCGTGTAAGGTTGTGGTAGTTTATAGGTGATGCAGCGTGCATGGAGGAGAGAGAAGCACAAAGGAAATATGGAGAAAATGAAAATGAGAGAGTGTGCTTGGAAGGTGGCTAGAGGCAGATCCCTAGGACTCTCTAGCCTGAATTTCAAGAGAGTACTAATTCTAAGTTTTAAAAATCTAATTGTCATTCATCTCAAAAGTCCTTAATACAATGTTGGAAATGTGTATTTATAGTAACCCTAGCTCCATGAAAGCTAAAATGCATATACCATAAAACGTAAAAGAAATACAAAAGGACAATGAGGAAAGTTTATTAGGTTGTATTCCATCATACCTTCAAACGGATGACCAAATCGAGGTTGTCAATAGGACTTTAGGAACCATGTTGAAGGCTCTTATAGTGGGCAACTACAAGTCTTTGGATGAGTAGTGTGGTTCAACAATTTGGTATGACTCGAAGTGAGGCATGTCCTTCAGTATTTTACTGTTACTTAAGTGTTTGATGTGTCTATTTGATAGTATATATTGATGACATTGGTCTTAGAGGTAGTGACCACCATGACACACTAGTACAAAAACAGCGTATAACGTCACACATTCAACGTCCAACCACTGAATAAGCAACGTTAAAATTGAGCGGTGACGTTTTTGTAAATAAATGCAATTATTAAACGTTGTTTAGAATTGTAATTCGACGTGAAAGGATATAAAACGTCGAATGAATTTTAAATTCGATGTTAAAAGCTTAGTGAATTCAATAAAAAATAGAGCGGGAGATTGAAAAGTTTGACGAACATCACATGTAATCTTTCTTTCATTTGATAAAAATGCATACTAATTAATTATTTTATGTATGATTTTTGTTTGTTTTAACCAATTATTTTCGTGCTCTTGTCTTTTATAGGCACATTCTGCTTTCTCTCTCATTGTGACGAAACTTTATTCCGACGAACTCACCTTTTGAAGGTTAGTTTTCGTTTTCATTTTTGTTTTGAAGAAATTATTTATTGAACTTGTTTGTTGTTTTTTTTGTTAAACTTATTTTTTGTTTGTTTAGTTGAACTTGTTTGTTGTTGATTATTATTGTTTGTTGGTGATACTACACTACATCTTCATAGTTCATGCTTTATAAAATACCAAAAACTGAAATTTGTTGTTTTTTTGCTTTTCAGGTCTCGTAGAGTTGTAAAAAAAGATCACAATTAATTAAAAAAAACTAAAAGAATTGATTAACGTCGAATATTGACAAAATTCGACGTTAAGTTTAACGTCAAATTTAAAAAATTCGACGTAAATTTAACGTCTCCTGATATGACGTCGCTCGCGAATTCGTCTTTAAAAACCCAAAATATTCGACGTTGTACGCGATTTTTATACTAGTGGCATTTCCCAAATGAAACAACATCTTGGCAAACTCAGATCAGGTACTTCTTGGGTATTAAGGTAGCAAAATCCAACGATGATATTGTTATATGTCAAAGGAAGTATGCATTGGATATTTTAGAGGAAATTGGGTTGATGAATTCAAAACCTATCAACACACCCATGGGTCCTAATACCAAACTCCTACCAAATCAGGGAGAGCACATTTCAGATACAGAGCAATATAGAAGATTGGTTGGAAAATTAAATTACCTTATTGTTACTCGTCTTGACATTTCCTTTACAGTTAGTGTGGTGAGTCAATTTCTCAATTTCCCATGTGAAGATCATTGGAATGCAGTCATTTGTGTATTAAAGTATATTAAAGGATATCTTGGAAAATTTGTGTTATATATGGTTCCAATAACCATACAAATGTGGTTGTCTATTCAGATGTTAATTAGGCAAGATCTCCTTTTGATAGAAGATCTACCTCCGGGTATTGTGTCTCTATTTGATACGTTATCGTTGAAGCTATCAAATCAATAGTATTATACAAGGCAACTTCATTGTTACCAAGTTAGTATATATAGGGTTAAAGTAACCATGAGTCGTTTCCTAATGAATACATGATTGTTTTTCAATACTTGATTCTAAAATATTAGTAAATGTTATGTAATGCTTAAAAATAAAAGAGAAAAGTTATGCTAATGAAATTAATGTGTGAAGAATGTTTGAGTTTAATTGAAGAATAAATAAGAAATTTAGAAACAATTATAATGAAATAGGTTATTTGCACTACTTTTTCAAGATAAATTCATCATCGATAATCCACATATTATTGTTTCATTGATTATTGTTCGGATTTAAAATTAATTAAAGTACATTCTAAAAAATTAACTTGAGGGCGATCTTGCAATTAATCAAAGTAGATTCTCAATCAAAAGAAAGACTTTTCTAGATTATTCACAATCAATTTAACCAAAGTACATTCTCAATCAAATCCTATTTTGTTTAATCATTTCTATCCTTAAATCTCATAACCAAATTAAAAGTTAATTAATCAGAGTAAATTATCAATTAATTATAGTTGAAATTCTTACCACCAACCAAGGTACATTCTCAATTAGTAGCAAAAATCATTTAATCATATGAAAGTTCCTAAATTCAATTAAAGTACATTCTCAATTAAACCTAGAAACCTTTGATTAATATGCATGTAGATTCAACACCTTATGATGCAAAAATCATTACTTTTAATGTGATTGGGAGATGAAAATAGAAAAAGGATAACTCAATTCAATAATCAAAAGAAACAAATACATTAATTCAACTTAGCTTCATAATCCATAATAAAATTATAGTCTAATAACCTTAGAAGCTTAGCCCTCCATGAATGGAGTGAAATACATGGTAAAAATAAAGTGTGAGGAATGGTGGATGATTGCTTATAAGTGAAGGAGTCTGAGTGGATGAATGAGTGATGTGTCTTCTACTTCTCTTGGGTCTCTTTATATAGGGCTTGATTGGGTTTGGATTTTGAATATTTTGTTTCATAAAATCTTTTATCTTATATCTTTTATCAGAATATTTGGTAAATATCTCATGTTAATATTTTCACATATAATTAAATTAATTATTTTGTTAAAATATCAAGAAATGAGTTGCCTCTAAAATTCCCTTTAAGTCCTTCATAATTTTTCAAAATGGCGTAGAAGCCTAGAAAGTCCTAATATTTGCACTTTAGCCCTTTAGTTCTTTTTCAAAATTGCACTTTTTTCCCTTAGTTGATCAAGGTTTGACTATTTGACTAGATTTTGATCATTTGAGATCTGCCAATTAAGGACTGCCACGTGGTAGCCCATTACTGACCCAAAATTAGGGTTTCAGATTGGGGAATGGAAGGAGTGTTTCTACGCTGCGAGAAGAGACGATCCTACGGTGGTGCTGAATCTCATTTGCGAACTGTAGTGGCCATGGCGCGATGATGAAGGATCAAGCTTCTGCGATTGGATTTTGTGTTGTGCGAATTTGGTTTTTTGTAGGTTGGTGATGGAGATGGCTTCGCGTTTTGCGATTTTCAAGTTAGTGGCCATGGATGTTGGTCGCGAATATAGGTGTTGTTTTCTGATTGTAGGTTTGAATGGAGGTAATGCACTTTATCGCAATGAAGGAAACCAAGATGGTGGTCTGTTGGATGGTTAACGAGAACACGATGGCATTGCGAGGAAGGTCACGCATCTGGTTCACGATGGAGTTGTGATTTGGTTCTCGCGATGTGAATGGGTTTTCGCAAGGGTTTCTTGGTTTTGAATCTGATTTCCCTACAAGTTTTCACGGAGGCTTTCGCAAAGAAGGATGATGGAGGAGAAGGCTGTCATGGTTGCGCGAGGAAAAGCTTCTAGGTGCAAAGAGGATGAACAAGGTTGATGCGCGATTTCTAGGTTTTTCTGAGTGTAGGCAAATGAAGATGGTGAGGCGTGATGTTGATTCGAATGCGAAGAGGCCGCGATTAGGGTGGTGCGAGAGGTTCAAAGGGGTTCTATGTTTCTTGGTTTTTCTAGTTTCAGTAGATTCAGGTGGTGGTGGCTTCCATGGAGGACGAAGGAAGTTGAAGAGAACGAGGAAGGCGCGATTCGCGTTGATTGCGTTAGAGAGTGGAGGTTCACGATGGCTAATGATGGTGCGACATGGTGCTGGTGGACAACGACACAATTTAGGGTTTCACGGTGGCCCTATGGTGGCACGTGGTGGCCTGATAAAGGAGGAATATAATGGCTAGGGTTTCTGCTAGTGTTTAAAGATGATGATGACGTGTCATAGGGTGATGATGTGGCAACATGTTATTGATGTGGTGTGTGACGACTGGGATACAAGGCAATGTCTTAGAGTACCTTACTTAAGAGTGTAGGAAGGGTAGGAATAGGAATTTAAGAGGTATAGAAAAAAGGCTAATTGTTTGACCTGTTTTAGAAAAGAGAGGTGTACTTGTAAATAACTTAGGGATGTAGGAGTAAAAACTGACTGTTTGGCCTATTAGCTGAAAACGAGGTGCATGCTTGTAAAAATAGGGATGTTCAGCTTCTTGTAACCTTTTCATGAATAAATTTTATTTTGTAACTTGAACCACTTATTTTCATGTTTTGAATCAATCAAACTTTAATTTCAGTTGCATCAACAAACATTAAACTATCCAAAATAATATGCAACTAAAAATCACATTTTAAGCCTCTTTAATTCCAAAACTCGAAAAAGCCAATTGTCACAAATCTTATTGAAATCGACTATTTAAGCACAATTATTCAACTAAAATTTTGAAATTAAATCTAAAATGTGGGCATAAGTATGTATTCATCAATCTCTATTTGTGGTAACTTGAGTTCTCTTAGAAGAGCAAGAAACAAAATGTTGTGGCAAGATCTAGTGCAAAAACAAAATATAGAGCTATGGCTTTAGACACTTGTAAACTTCTTTAACTTAAGCAATTTCTTAGAGAATTACAATTTGGAGATGTCACTCAAACGACACTTATATGTGACAATCAAGCAGCTCTTCACGTTAGTTATAATTCTATATTTCATGAAAGGACTAAACAAATTGAGATTGAATGTCATTTCATTCGAGAAAAGATTGTATTTGGAGACATCAAGATTGAGTTTGTTAACTCAAACTATCAGTTAGCAGAAATTTTCATTAAGTTTTTAAAGGGATCAATAATCGATTATATTTGTAACAAGCTCAGTACATGCGATTTATATACATCAACTTGAGGGGAATGTTAGATATATTGTGTTTTATGTTAATTAGGGAAACATAGAGGTTAGATGTATTACATTTTATGTTAATTAAGGAAACACAGAGTTTTGATATTGGTAAATATTGTTGATATTATTTTTAACAATATCTTATATTTACCATATTTATGTTTAGTTGTCATATATGCTTATATAATTATTCATTATAAATATATTATCCTATGTGTGTTTAGACACAAGGGAGATTAATCATATATCCCATTTTATTATATTCAATCATAATAATCACCAATTATGTTAAAAATGCACTTCTGAATCTTACTATCAACTTTCATCAAAGATTTGTGACTATCCTACCTTAACCTCACTAGTGCAAAATGAGGTTAAGAACGGGGGTCATATGTCTCAGTTTCCAGAAAACCGAAGCATATATAAAGGCAGTGGCATTTTTGCAATTTCAACGAACTTATACGCCTCGGTTGTAGGGAAACCGAAGCATAAAAGCCAAATTACCTCGGTTAAAAGCCAAACCAAGGCGTAATGTTCTGTCACTTCCCACCTAAAACTAGCTATTCAACTGACAACTTTTTGAAATTGCTGATAGTGCATATTTATGCCCACATTTATGCTTTAAAATTAAATTTTTGATGAAATTCATGTTCTTGAATGATTGATTTAAAGAAGATTTGTGATGATTTGATATATTGTGTTTGGAATTAAAAGAGACTTAAAAAGTTATTTTAATTGTATAAATTCGTACGTTTATTTGTGCAGCTGAAATTATAAGTTCTATTGGTCCAAATGGCAATTCAAGGCCCAAAATCAAGTTTTATTTGGAAAATAATGTACAGATGGGCCAAACAGCAAACTTTACTCTTGAACCTCCTAAACTCTCTACATACACTCCTATTTCTAAAATAGGCCAACAACCAAGCCCAAACACTAAGCCTTTTCTCCTACACCCCCTAAGTTTCCTGTTCCTACCCCTCCTAAGCCAAACTCTACCAAATTCTGCCACGTGTCCAAATCCTCCAAACACAGATCTAACCATTAAGAAGCTGCCACGTCATTAATCCTCTGCACACCAAATAAACCAACCACATGCTGCCACATCACCCCCCTTTGCCACATCATCATCTTCTCCCCAGAAACCCTAATTTCATCATCCTAACCTAACCTTAGCCGCCACTACCGTGCCGCCGTCATCACCATGCCGCAAGGGACCGCCGCTGCAAACCCCAATGCAACGCCGCCGCTATGAACCCTAGATCTAACCAATAGCCACCAGCAACCACCTTGTCATCGCGCCACTACAGACCACCACCAACCTTGCCGTCAACATTCATCGCGCCACCACACCATCCGCAACCATGCTGCACCGCCTTCGCCGGACCATGTGCCGCCGCTACCATTTCACGCCGCCGGCCACCACGAGTCTTCCGCTGGCACAACAATTGCAAATCGCGATTCCGCCATGGACGCCATCAACGAGCATCATCGCCGCAAGACCTCCGTCTGTCACTGTCGCACATTCTCACCATCGCACCACCAAATCGTCCTCCACCGACGATCAACCTCGTCGCGACGCAGAATGCACCAGTGCCGCCACCGTGTAACCACGCCGCTGATCCAAACAACCACCAAAGCACGACCTTCTTTTCGCCGTGAATCTCCCAGCCACGATGGCCACCACGCTACCGTTGCCTTTGTTCTCATCCATGGACTTCGCAACCTCCATCATCAACGAGAGCCATCTCCTTCGCACAACCTGCACTCAGTACACCAAGAACCAGAAACGCAAAAGCGCGAGTAGTGACAGAGAGGAGCAAAGTGACGGCACAGAGAAAGCCCTTTCCCCCAATTACAAAACCCTAATTTTAGGTGGGAAAGGGGCTGACACGTGGTGAGTTCCTATTGGCCACGACCATATGAGTCAAAGCTGGTCAACAACCCTTCTCTGGTCAAAGTCTGGTCAAACAAGGACTTCTGGTGCAATTTTGGGAAATTCAGAAGGGACTAAAGTGTAGATAGAAGAAATTTTAGGGCATTTGTGCAATTTTAGAAAGTCAGAAAAGCTAAAAGATAAAATTCAATTGTTGAATTAATTTAATTTGGGAATATCAACAAAAAATTTCTTCCAAATAATGTTATAATTATCTAAATCTTTTAGTTATTTGGAAGATATAAGATAAAAGATTCTGTCAATTGAATATTCAGAGTCCAAGCCCAATCAAGCCCTATATAAAGAGACCTAGGGGGGACTTCACTTCATTCATTCATTCACCACTTCTCTCTCTCTTATTTCATCTTGTATTCAACTCCATTCATGGAGAGCTAAGCATCTAGGGCTATTCTGCTGTAATTCCATTATGGATTCTGAGGTTAGATTGAGTTAATGCAATTGTTTATTTTGATTATTGCTTTAAGTTGTTCTATCTCTATGTTTTTCATCTCTCTATCAAATTAAAAGCAAAGATTCTTGCATCATAATGTGTTTGAATCTACATGCATATTGATTATATGAGTTCTAGGGTTTCTAGGTTTAATTGAGAATCTACTTTGATTTAATTTAGGAACTTTCATATGATTAAATGGTTTTTACTATCAATTGAGAATGTACTTTGATTGGTAGTAATAATTTCAACTATAATCAATTGAGAATTTACTTTGATTGATTAACTTTTAATTTGGTTAGGAGATTTAAGAATATACATGATTTAACACAATAGGATTTGATTGAGAATGTACTTTGGTTGAATTCATTGTGAATAATCTAGAAAGGTTTTGCATTAGATTGAGAATTTACTTTGGTTAAGTGCATGATCGCTCTCAAATTAATTAAGAATGTACTTTAATTAATTTGAAACTTAAATAATAATCAATTGAACAACTATCTGTGAATAACCGATGATGAATATATCTTGGAAAAGTAGTGAAATTAGCCTATTTCATTATAATCGTTTTTAAGTTTTTTATTTGTTCTTTAAACCTTCTCCAAACATCATTTTTATTCTTGAACATTGCATTGCATTCATAAGATTCAAATATTAAAAGGCAATTCCGTATTCGTTGGGAGATGACTCAGGGTTACTTTAACCCTATCTACTTTCTTGAATACTACTTGGCAATACTGAAGTTGCCTTGAAAAGTAGTATTAATTTGATAGCTTCAACGACAGCCTATCAATTGCCCTACTGCCTTAGTTCTCTGACCAACCAAGGCAGAAAGGTTCTGTAATTTTCCAATATGTTAGTCTACGTCCGAAAGGGGTAATTTACCCTAATCATATTTCATTTTGAAAACTCTTGGCCTTCATTATTTTCTTCCTTGATATTAGTCCTTCTTCTTCTTCTTGCGGATAACCCCATCATGGATGTTATCTTTGGCTCGTGCAAGGGCAATAGACTCGAGATGGAGGAGACAACGGTGTGGAGATGGCGCGACCAGGCAACGTTCGTGGTGGCTCGCCGTGGCGCATGGGCCGTTCTTCTTCTTCTTCTTCTTCTTTTTTGTTTTGGGTTCGTCTTTGGCAAGAGAGGGGAGGCTCTCTTCTTCCCTTCTTTCTTTTCGGTTTCGCGTAGGGAGGGGCAGCCGGCGCGACTTCGTCTCTGCGGCGTGACGGTCCCTGTTCGTGGAGGTGGCAGCAGCGACGTCTAGCAATTTAGGGTTTCGATTTGGGGCTTTTACGGGATTGGCGACACTGTTGGAGGGACGACTCAGACATGATCTCACTTTCGTTGGCGGCAGTTGGCGGCTACCGGTGGATCTCGCCTGCGACAAGGGTTTAGGGTGGCGTGGCGAGAGCTTCTGCGTTTGGCGGCGAGGGTTTCGTTTGGGGATTTTTGGGTTCTCTGTGCTCACATGAGGCTAGTGATTTAGGTGAATGATTTTGGTTCCCTTTTTCTGTAGGTTTTGATTCACGACGCAATCCTTCTCCTATTCTGATTTTATATTTAGGGTTTGCTAAAAGCCCTCTATGGACTGGTAAAAATCACTCTACTGCCTTGGTTCAGGTCCCAACCGAGGCAGTAGAGTCCGAGATACTGCCTCGGTTCAATAGGAACTGAGGCGAAATCCTACCCCTGTTTGTCTCGCCTGTATATGCCTCGGTTGAGGAATCACTGCCTATGATCGAAAATAACCGATGTCGTTTCCCTTGACTGCACTAGTGCCTTGTGTTTTTAGTGACAAGTAAAATATAAATTGAACAAGAGGACACATAGCTACTAAGGAAAATAAGGTGAAAGAAGAGGTCATCCTAGAATTTAAAAAATTTTAGTATAACAAAATTAGGCAAAAGTAAAAGGGTTAAAAATGACAAGGTTTTACTACTCATTCACTTATTTTAATCCATCTGCATGCTGAATAGAGGGTTTCAAGAGTATTTTCACTACACATATAATCTCAGCCATAGCCCATTGTATAAAGCTTGATGTTGTGTCTACTCCAGCCACAAATAAATCCTGACATATGTGGCCAATTAGTAAAATAATACAACATCACATAAAAATTTTACACAAACACGCACACTCACTAGAAACAAATGCAGAACATGAGTGCGAGTCACTTGTGAATTGTCATCAAGCATGAGTTCCAACACAGAATCCAACACGTCCTTGCATGCCTTGGCTTCATTTTCTAATGCCCTTAAACGCAATCTTTCTTCTACGAGTTCATCAAAAAACGCAGTTAACTTTTCAAAGTAACCATTCATTCTTCTCCGAACACCCTGTGGATCAAGCATGCGAAAGATTGGAAAAAAGTCAACAACATTAGGCCTTCCAGCTTCTTCCATGATGCCCCAAATGATGTCCTTGAACTCTTGAGACTTGTCAGAAGCGTAGTGAGCTAAATCCATTGAGAAGAAAGTGTTTGATATGGAATTAAGCACAGTTGTGAAGGAAGCCTCACCAATATCCAAGGCTTCACCTTTCTCACGTCTTTCCTTGACATAATCCATCAAGGTTTATATTTTTGTTTTGTATATGTAAATCTTTAGCTTTTATCATGTCATCGTTGTCAATAGCAAATTCTCAACGACCCGTACAAACACTTTCCCGTTATAACATCCTAAACAATGAATAAAAGTTTACCAACACTAAGTTAATTTAATAACAAATTAAAACACTTAACTTCATCCATTTATATGCACTAAAATTGCCTTGACCAAATGTAACATTTCATCTAGATCTCACTAATATCTGATCAGATTACTTAATAATCATTAAAACTTAACTCTGATATCATTTATATAAGCATAAATTAAAAAAAAAATCTTTAACTTAAATAAATCTCAAATCCCTTAATATTATATGAATGAAAAAGAAATTAAATATCCTTAATATATTACTATGTAAAGCCGTTAAAATAAAACTTTATCTACTAAATCTTTGCATCTATATTCAATCTTGACTGAGGGGGGAAATACCTGCAAAGGCACTCCGACGCTCAAGTTAGGCGTCTGTTAAAGGAGCTTTTGCTCACAAATGAATGTTTTGTATTTATTGTAATTGAGTATTGCGAACTCAGTAGAACGTAGTGAAGTCTGAGTTGAATGTACCTCGCCTTTGGCCTTATAAGTGTATTTATAAGTGTTTCATAGATCAAATAAAAACAACCTTACCTGGAGATCCAGTTAGTAACGACTTTATATCTTTAATCAGATATCTTTGATTATTTTATCTTTTGCTGGACTATTGACCTAATAATACTTTAAGTGTTGACCCAATTATGGCCCAACACCATTTAATGTGGTTGACCTTAGTTGATTCAGTGGATGATGGCCTGGTTGACCATTGTTGTGGTAGTGACCGAAGGGTTAACAATTAGTAACCGTTGGGTATACACTATACCCGAAGTAGAAAGGAAAGATAGTCATCCCAGTTAACCATGTGACTTTCTGTCACTTTAAATTCTTTTGTTTACCACTTGTTATATTGGCCACTGAAAATGGAACTTAGTTTCCTTGTATGCTTATCTCTTTGTGTATTATTGTTTAATTGTTTTTACTTGAAATTCTTTTACTTGGGATCACGCTATTATAGAAAAACAATTCAGTGCATGTGATCTGTAAAACCGTGAGCATTTTCTCTTTTCAAAGTTGCAGAATGTTTTTGTTTGTTGGTATTTTATCTTTATTCTTAGTTTTTTTATTTATTTAGTTTTATACTCATCATCTTCGTTTTATCTTTTACTGTCACAAATTCAAATCATCCATACTATCTATCTATCTATTATTATTATATCTAAAGGCTGCAGATTTTATTTATAATATAGGACATCTAGCATGGATGAATTATTACTCTTATTCATAAATTGGAGTAGCTTACTTTGTCTTCTTTCATTTGGTTTGTCATAGATGGAACAACTTTATTTTTATCACTCACTTGTCCAAACGTGAAATGGTCTATGATGTTGAATAAAGAACCATTTTCTTTATTCCATTTACATCAATGTGCTGTAACCTTTTCAAAGCCATTTAATTTAAATTTCATACTTATAATATTAAAGAAAATAAAGAATCTTGCTAGGCTTATTTCATTTTTATCTTCTTATATCTAAGACATCATCATTTTATTTTTATAATATGACATGGTATCTTTTGCTAAAAATAGAGAGAAGTCTAATGTTCGGTGTCCTCTGTAGGATTCATTTTATTAAAAGCTTAAATCTCTATCATATTATGTTGTAAGAAAGTATTTTGATTTGAATGAATACTGCAACCTTGACACAATTACTTCTTAAGAGAGTCATGCTTTACCTCCCTAATTTCTTTTAACCACGCAATAATGAAAAGTATGACACATCTTCACTATTGAAACTTGAGCAAAAGAGATTGAAATAAAACCATCTAGGAAGAATAAAAAAAACATTGATTAAAATAAAAATAAAAATAAAAATAAAAATTAACTATAATTAGCTCACTACTTCAAAATTTACGAATTTATGGTCATTAGATAGAACTCTGAGTCTACTGTCCAACCCAAAAACAATAATCTCATTTGGAGTTTGGTAGAGAGAGTAATGAGCAAAATAGTCAACAAATGTCATAGCTTAAGAAAAAAAACGTGATTAAAAAGATAATTCTAAAATTTTTACTACAGCTAACTCTGTGATCTAAAAATTACGAGTTTGGTGCCCAAGGAAAGATATTTGAGTCTAGAATCCAACAAAACTAGAATCAACTCATTTGGAGTTCTGTAGAGAGAGTTACGAGTAAAACATTGAACAAAGGTCAGAATTGACAACAAACGATCCACTACTGGAAAAACGAGATTTACAGACGGCATATTACCGAAGGCTTTGAAACCCTCGGTATTGAGATGATTACCGAAGGCTTTGAAGCCGTCTGTAACGTTCTCGCTGATTTAAGTCTGAGATCGGGGTTTTCGTTCTCCATTTTCATTTTCTTCACGCTTCGTCGTTTTCTCCAAATTTTCCTCCCCTTTGTTCTCTTCTCTGAAGCTTCCCCCTTCCCTTCCCTATTCTGCCTGTGCCCTCCAATATTGAGCGATTCTGGGACAAAGGGTTGGTTGGTTGACACTGATTTGGGGATTCTTTGGCTGGGATTGAAGATGGCGGTTTGGGGGTTCTACACCTAGGTTCGCTGAGGCCGGTTTGGTGGTTTTGCAGTTGGGTTGGTTGATGCCGATTTGGGGGTTTTGCGGCTGGGTTCGTTGACGCAGGTTTCGGGGTTCGTGGGAGATGTTCGGAACGTGGCAGCAACGACAGTCTCATTGAAGGTTGGTAGATCTGGAGCGAATAGCATTGGAGCGAATAGCATTGGAGGATTTTTGTGAAGGGTTGGTCCTCCGGTTGAGGTTTTTTGTTGAAGGCTGGTGGAAGAGTGGTTGATCGAGCAAGAGGGGAGAAGCGGCAGTGCTCTTACCATCAAAACCGTAAGAGGTTAAAGTGGTTAGCAAGCTCAAGAAAAGTCCAGGTAAGGGAAGAACAAAGTTATATCTAATGCACGATGGGTTACATAAATGAATATGAGTTTTGGGTGGATGTTTTATGGTGCTTTTGTGTTTTCTCTCGTGTTTGGAAAAGTTCTATGTAATGAGAGTGACTTTGTTTATATTGATTTATGTATGAATATGGATGAGGGAACAAATGACATTGATATGATGAAATTTTATATGTAAAATGTGATTGTGTGAATGAGGAGAGTATTTTTATTGAGAAAAAAGCAGACACGGGATCCACTCTCGGTCTCTTCTTGGATTCGGTAAACCCAGTGTGTGACATGTTCATAGGATCAAGAGAGAAAGGTTAGAATGCAGCGTGGGAATGAGTTGAATGATGAGTGAGGAGGTTTAGAGTATAAGGGTGTATTGGTGATGAAGGAAATAGGTGAAGGAGAAAAGAAGAGTGTGAATGTTGTAAGACGTGGAAGAAGAGAGAAGAGGAAATAAAGAGGTTAGGTCTGCTGGTTTTAGAAGAATATGAGAGAGATATTGGAAAGAAAGAAAGTGGTTGTTTGAGTTAAAGAAAGGAATGAATGGTTTCAGGTCTGTGCATAAGTAAGGGTTGTGCAACTTTTTAGAATGTAGAAGAAATAAGAAAGTTAAGAATAGGAGTTAAGGATGGTCCTACAAGCTTTATGAGGAAGAAAGAAAAGAAAAAGAAAAAGAGAAAGAATTGGGTTAAAATAGGTTGACCATGTGGGAAGAGCATGCATGTGGAAGGATTTCAAGAATCTTTTGTTTCTTTAAACATAAGTTTGTTTTTTTAACTAAAAAGAAGTTTATTTGCCTTGATTTGTAAAGGCACTATCTATTGATTCAGTACTTGTTTGATTCTGTTTGGTCTTATCTTCTTGTGTCGTTAATAAAAATCTGACCCTTTTCTTCTTGAGCTAATTTGAAACGTTGTCGGTTTAATCTTATAATCTCTCTATTTAATACTAATCACCATGATGCTTTGAGTCTTCTAACTTTTGTGTTTGATTTCCCACAATGTTTTCTAACCTGCCAGGTAGATGCCAAAATATTATGCTTTGTCTTTATGCCCTGATTGCAGCTATGGTTTGTTTGTTTCAGTTAACTGAGTATGGTTTACTTGTCAGGTTGTTAATCTGGGAAGATCGCTACTATGAACCCTTGCCATCTCCTTTCCCTCCACGTACTGTTGGGGTGTCTAATTTTCCATACCGAGACGGGGAAGGGTGCTGGTTTTCTTCTGAGTCTCAACTGGGGATTCAGGAGGAGGACAGAGTCGGTGGATTGATTAACAAAATGATGTTGAATAATTCAGTCAGTATTGCTGGAGAAGGGTTGGTCCTCCCTATTTTGCCTTTTCATTGCTTATCATTATCAATATTTGAAGTGTTTTCCTTCTCATTCCCATCTTACTCAAGTGCCATCTTTTGTTGTTAACCAGGATGGTTGGACGGGCAACATTTACAGGAAACTATCAGTGGATTCTTATGAACAATTTCAGTGGAGATGCATATCCACCAGAGGTATTGAGTTGATTCTATTCCCCCAAGATTATGAGCTAATAGTTTATGATTAATATCTTCGTTTCCTTTTGAAGTTTGATGGTAAGGTAGATAAATTTTCTATAATCTTCCATTGCCTTGGTTCATTTTTCTAAATAAGAATTTTTTTAACTCAAGCTGTTGGTCAAATGAGTGTATAAGTGAATGACGTAAGCTTCTTTTATGTGATAGAGTGTGTTTATTTCAATAATGGTCAAAGGCTTGGAGTAGGTGAACATATGAACTTCTTTTTCATTTCTCTCTATTGTTGTTTTATTTTGTAGGTATATTCTGAGTTGCATTACCAATTTTCTGCTGGAATGCAGGTTTGTGATTTTTTTGTGTATCTCACAGTACCAGCTATTATCCTGAGTTGGATTTTTATTACTGTTTCTTAATTGTGGACTACTTTCTTAAGACCCTTTATACTTATTTATTTTTTAATTCTCGTCATTAATTGTCATTTAGTGATCATCTCTAATTTAAATATGATTCTTTACTATATATAAAAAGTACATGTAAATTTGGTAAATGACAGGTTACTTCTTCTCAGTTGGAAAGAAAGTGGAGAGATCTAATTAGTGGGTTCATGCATTTCACCGTCCAATTAATTCAATGAAAAAGATAATTTGCTTTCACCAACCAATACATAGAGTGTCATATCAGATGCATTACACTGCAATTATGGCAATGCTTGTTCTTGCTAAATTTCTTTACCAAAAATAAACTTGAATATTTACTTTTCTTATATATGGATGTAATTTACCACAGCAATTGATCTTTTATCTTTCTGGAAATTGATCTTATATATGCTTGTTCTTATATATTTCTGGAAATTGATCTTTTATTCTCCATCACCATAACTTTTATATCTTTTTATGTAACTATGGATCATTTTTTTTATCTGGTATCTCAATAGTGTTAGATAAAATAATTCAACTAGAAATGTAAAATTTATTTGACAGAAAAAGAGCACTGAGATGCTTACTAAATAAATAAATAAGAAAAAAACTGTTAGAATTTAGAATTTTGGTTAATTTTTTAGAACATGTTTATTAGCATTGTTAATTTTTAGTTAATTTGAGAGAAATAGAACATGTTTATTAGCATTGTTAATAGAACATGATGAATATGATATTATTGTTGTTGTTCTTCACAGGGGATCCAAAAGAAGTGTTTGGTTCTTTGCACATTGGATACTTGGAACTGCAGTCACATTCCTGGGTGTCCTGAATGTATATCTTGGATTAGAAGCCTACCTCCAAAATGGGTCTATAAACAAAATCAAGGATTACAAGTGTTTCAATCATATAGAGTATATAGAGTACTCGTGAATTTGAATTCAAAGATTGTAAATTACTTGGCTTATATGTTTTTTATGTCTCGCTAAATCACTTTTTTGCAAGCATAATATTAATTACTTCTGGGAAATAAACGTCTATATATGTTTAGTTTACGCGTGTTATATATATATAATTAATATTTTTCAAGCGTAGATTGTCAACAATACACTAAACCAAAACAGCTAAAAAAATACATTATAGATAATTACCGAAGGCTTCTGCTCCTCGGTAATTACCGAAGGCTTCTGCCCCTCGGTAATTACCGAAGGCTTCTGCCCCTCGGTAATTACCGAAGGGCAAAGGCCGTCGGTAATGGTTAGCGACAAGGGATTTACCGACGGCCATCTGACCGTCGCTAAGCCGTCGGTAATGGCTTATTACCGACGGCTTTTGGATGTTTCCGAAGGATTATGGCCGTCGGTAATGCCCTTTTTTACTGTAGTGATCTTGGATTGGATTTTTGGATTTAACGTGAATTGTCATATGGATGGTTTCTTGAGATTAATAGAATAGCCTTGGATGATTATCTAGTTTTATCAAGGGAAGATTTATGCTTTATCTTGGTAGTTAAAAGGAAAAATTCCTTTTGCTTGTGTAAGGCGATAGGTGGATTCGAGTCTTGTCATTTTCCTCTTTCAAGGGAATACAAATGTCTTGCCGTAGGTTTCTTACTCGTGCCGAGTATTGTGCATGGTGAATGGATGCTACTGACCAATGTTTTTACTTGTAAGACCTTGAAGAATAGGGGAGAGATGTCCGAAGCTGCGTGTAGAGGACGACTCTTATCCGTGGTCTATATGAGGGACCAGTTTTGTTATAAGTTTATTAGATGAGTGTGAATGATACAAACCGAGATATATTTACGTGTGACAGATTAGGAACGAGTCATATCCGAAGCTACACGTGGAGGAGGACTCGTGTTTAATTATTTCGATTATCTGATTTTACGCGATAATTAACAAGAAGATAAAACAATCTTTAATACATTAATGATATTATTAGATATTAAAAAGATGTAAGTTTATCTATAATCTATATTTTTATATTTTTAGTTACCTTACCCTACTTGTGTGCCTACGATGATCGTATAACTCGTGTCCTTATACGGGAGTAGACGATGTTTCAGGTGAAGCCGAAGATGTTTAGAGCGAGGATGTGTTGGGAAAAATAATTGGGACTTTTAAATATGTATTTTAAATTATGAAACGTTGCGGTTTGTAATTTTAAACAACTTTTAATGTTCGGTTGGTAATATAATAATTACTCTTTAAAATTCTGACCTTATTATTTTTCGATATAAAATATTGTGTGTTTAAATGTAATTAAACATCTTGAAAAAATTTTGTGACACTTCGAGAAGGGGTGTTACAGTTTGGACTTGGCATAGGAAGTATTATATAAGCCAACAACGTAAAGAGATTCATATTATGTCGACGAATGGATGAGTGATCATTTAGAGGAAATGGTGCGTGACGTTGGCGAAGAAAATGGCTCAGCCTTTGAATCATGAAGATCATGAGGAAGCAAAAGATGATGATGATCCTCTAGCCATATTGATGAAGAAATTACATAAGTTGAATAAAGGACCGGTCCCAAGAATGAATTTAGCTTGACACCATGTCCACCATCGATCACAAGATCGTTAAAGCTCAAATCTAGGACATTGCTGACCAAGGTTTGTTCTTGTGTTTTATCTTTTCTGAATGGTGTTTGAGTGGATGGGTGAGTTTTTCATGGGTAGTGATTGAACCTTAGTCCCAATTTGCATCCTCTGAATATCAGATTGGCGCACGTGCTCATTGTGACGAGTGTATATGAATGTGTACTAACTGATTTTGGTTGAGGTTTTGTTTTGGATGATCTGGTAGAGGAAGCATAATCTGATAGACGATATTCTTGCATTATCCAATTGATTTTAATGCCAGTAGTACCTTCTCCTACATGAAAAACAAAAATATTTCTTAATACTAACTGTCTTGCTGTTTGAGCTTGAAACCACTGGCACTTCCATTCCCGTTGGTTTCCAATACCCATTGTCAGTGACTCTATTCTATGTCCTTCTGCTGTAGTAATAGTACCATTGGTTTCCCTCCGCCAAAGCTCTCCCATCTTCTCACATTTTGTACCTCTCTTATCCTAGTTTGGATTGGCTTGTCAGGGAAATCATCTCTTAAGATTGTGAACTAGTACAGGCGCCAACTTTGCAATCATTAAGTCAACAACATATATCTTCTACTTTGTAATTAGTCGACATCCCTTTTACAAGCTCTCTCATTTATCTTCTTATTCAGGGTGTCATACAGGTATTACATCCAATCATCAGAAATAGGTGGGGAAAAGTTGTTTCTGCTGACCTTTTGCATGTGTAACAGTCCTAGAAATCTGCAGAGCTACTACTTGATTTGAAAGTGAGTTCCATAATTAACAGTCCTAATAATAAACCCTCTATTTAATATTTAAAAAGTGAAAAGTAGTGTTTATATAATATAATTATAATTATAATTGAAATTTATGTAATAAATTTACAAATTTATGACATTATTATTATATTGGACTCAGGTCAAAGAAAAAAAAAAGTTTTTCAAATTAGTCACTTTATCTATATGTATTGAGTGTCGGTATTTGATATATATCAGACATAAAACACATCATTTATGAGGTGTGTCCAAGCTTTATAGAGTGCGACAATGGTGGAATTTTGAGTTGTGGAGAAGAAAAGAAATGGTGAAGGCAATCATAACAACTTAGATTATCATATAAGAGAAGAGATAATAGACGAAAGAAAGAAAAGATAGGGAAGTAACACTCAAAGATAACTGACAAGAATAGATTGGAACAAATTCAGTTTATAATAATACTTATTATATAATTTTCTTGATCTTATGCTTGGATGGGAATGATCAAGAGAGGTTGAGCCTTGTGCGAGATCAACCCAGATTTCTCTTGCATATCCATTTTCTCATATTTTTCTCCATCCTTGAGCTTCCAATCATAATTGCATAGAAGAGAGGCCAACACAAGGTGAATAGTTCTAAAAGCCAATGGTAACCCAGGACAGATCCTTCTTCCAGCTCCAAAAGGTATCAGCTCCATATCCTTCCCTTTAAAATCAATGTCACTTTCTAGGAATCTTTCGGGTCTAAATTCATTTGGGTTTGTCCAAATCCTTGAATCCCTTCCCATGGCCCATGTATTGATAAGAATTTGTGCACTTCTAGGCACCATGAAGCTACCTATTTCAACATCAACTTCTGGCTTGTGTGGCACTAACAATGGGCCGGGTGGATGTATACGAAAGCTTTCCTTAACCACTGCTTGCAAGTAAGGAAGCTTTGAGATATCTGATTCTTTTAGTTGTTCACCTTTGCCAAGGGTTTGAATCTCTTTTCTAACTTTCTCTAGTTTTTCTGGATTATGGAGCAACTCAGCCATCGCCCATTCTATTGAGCTTGACGTTGTGTCTATCCCAGCCACAAATAAATCCTGACATCAATACGTCAAGTCATATAGGATAAGAGATATGTAATTTACAAGATTTAAGACATTTTTTATTAACCCGCAGAGACTCTATTATATAACTTACGAATGGTTGAACTTCTCACGTTGTATAAAAATAAAAATAAGAAAAATTTATGTATATAAGTAAATTGAAATTAAATCTTGCAAGTTGAATTGAATTTAAATTTTATTTTTTAGATGGCATCAAAAATAAACCAAAACCTATATTTTACTAAATTTATTATTAGTCTGGTCTATTGTATCTTTATATCGAACCATGATTAATGTGAAATATATATATATATATATATATATATATATATATATATATATATATGTCTTAACGTGAAATTTATATATTAGAATTCTCATATTGAATAAAATTAAAAATAAGGTGAATTTATAAATTGAATTTCTAGAGTTGATTAAGGGTTAAAATTCACTTTAGTAAGATTTAAGAAATATTTTCATAATGTTAATTAGGTTGAGTTGATTGAAAATATAGCTTAATAATCTTTTATGACATTTAACTTCAAACGTACATCATGAATTTTATTAAAGCCAAAGAGTGTCAAAATAGCATTTATTGTAAAAATATACATATACTTACTACAAACAGGTGCAGAACATGGGAACGAGTCAGTTTTGAGTTGTCTTCAAGCATGAGTTCCAACACAGAATCCAACACGTCCTTGCATGCCTTGTCTTCATTTTCTAATGCCCTTAAACGCAATCTTTCTTCTATGAGTCCATCAAAAATCGCAATTAACTTTCCAAAGTAACCATTCATTCTTCTCCTAACACCCTGTGGATCAAGCATGCGAAAGATTGGAAAAAAGTCAACAACATTAGGCCTTCCAGTTTCTTCCATGATGCCCGAAATGATGTCCTTGAACTCTTGAGACTTGTCAGAAGCGTAATGAGCTAAATCCATTGAGAAGAAAGTGTTTGATATGGAATTAAGCACAGTTGTGAAGGAAGCCTCACCAATATCCAAGGCTTCACCTTTCTCACATTTTTCCTTGACATAATTCATCAACTCTTTCACCTTACTTTGGCGAATAGCTTCTGTAGAATCAAGCTGCTTAGAATAGAACACTTTGGTAACACAAGCCCTCCTAAGGATCCTCCATTCTTCTGAAGGTGGAAGCCATGCAACGGAATTTGAGTGATGGTCAAGAGCTCGAACAGCATCTGGGATTGTCCTGTTGGAAAAGATTTGATCTTTTGTTTGCAGTACTTCTCTGGCAAGATGTGGAGAGGAAATGACTATGGTGGTAATGCTACCAAGCTTGAGACTCATTATAGGACCATAAATTTGGGAAAGCTCGGCAAGTTTTATGTGTGGCAGGTTTCGAAGCTCCAAGATGTTTCCTATGATGGGAAAAGGGTAAGGCCCTGGAGGGTACTTTGAGGTTTTCATCGGTTTGAAGGTTGAGATGAGTACATGAATGGTTACACACAGTATGGTGATTAGAAGAAGAAGTGGAAGAAGGTACTCCATTGTTTTGCTTCTCTGGTGTGCACTGGAAAATGAGAGACTGATTCTTGAGACACTGAGAGTTATTCAAAGCTTAAATTCACCTAACAAAATATATACTGAAATACATGTGGAAACGTGTCCTGCTATTTGACAAAAAAAAAATGATTACTGTTCAGAATTCGCTTTACTTTATCAGATTCATTTTATGCAACAATTTCGTCACTAGATCAATAAAGAGAAATGACACCGGTTAATTTCGCTTATAGGCACCGGTTCTGCAACCGAGGCATATAGAGACGAGATAAAAAGGATAAGTTTAATGCCTCGGTTGTGAACTGAGTCAAAAAGAGTTCAATTTTTGCCTCGGTCCTCTTTTGAACCGAGACCGTATCTTAGAAAATTTTAATAAAAAAAAAATCAAAAAACTGCTGAACCTGGGACCTTTTCCTCAAACCTTTAATAGTTCAGAAAATCACTCCAGGATTCAATACAGAACATCAAAGTTCAGATACATACATTACAAAGCATATAACAAAAGCCAGTGGGATGAAAGAATCAATGTTCTTCATTATAGAGCATATAACAAATGGAAAAAAAAATCAGAAAATAGAATCCGAAAATCATTACAGAGTATCAAAGTTCAGATACATCAGAACATCAGAAAATCATACTTCAGATACATTACAGAGCTGGAAAAAAAATCAAAGAAACCACGGACACCCGACGACAAGCGGCAAGCGGGAAGCGGCTCCCGACAGCAAGCGGCTCCCGACGGCAAGCGGCTCCCGACGGCAAGCGGCTCCCGACGGCAAGCAGTAAGCGGGTGCTAGGCCAGCGACTCCACCAAGCGGTCCACGAATAGCACCATCTGAGAAACAAAAAGAAAAGGGAGAGAAAGGGGATCGCGATCTGGATCTAGATCTGGATCTGGAAGCCGCACTCGAAGCCGTTGCACACGACGAGGTGGTGGTGGCGTGGAGAAAGGTGGCGTGGAGAAGGAAGAAGAAATCTATCGATGCGTGGTCGCGGCCTCCATGGAGTTTGGACGAGAACGAAGGCGTTGTGGTGGCGGCTTGCGGGTTTGCGCGTGGTGGCCGGCGGCGTGGTTGAACGGTAGTGGTTGCGGCGACCGTAATGGCTGGTGATGGTGGCGGTTTGATGATGGGGTTTGGTGGAGAGAAGAAATCGTGACGGAGGGAGGGAGGCACAGATGAGAGCGCGAGAGATGAGAGCGAGAGTGCGAGAGTGCGAGAGTCTGCGAGAGGGTTTTTGATTTTAACCTAAGGGTATATGCCTCGGTTATATTTAAAACCGGTGTCTAAACCCTTTAAGTGCATCAGTTACACAGCAAACCGGTGTCTAAACCATTTAAAATTTATATTATATGCCTCGGTTGGCCTTCTACTCGAGATAGTAACATCTATAGACATTGGTTCAAGTATAACCGAGGCATATAACTGCTCAATATTATCGAAATGCCATCGCACTTTTATACGTCTCGGTTTCAGTAGAACCGAGGCATATATAGCGCGTTAAAAGAGCCTTTTTTTTTTACTAGTGCGTAATAAAATTAGGAGCCCTTAAGGAAAAAAAGAGTGGAAGTTTGAGAAGGATTTACTTTCAANCAATGACATTAATAATAAACATAGCAATTATAATCATAAAAAGAAACACATAAGAATTAAACACCAATTACCAAACAATCATACTCAAGTCTCATAACCACTTCATTTCCTAACTGCTATAATTTTTCAGGTCTTACAAACAAAGGGTATTGAGAGGGGTTCACTTGTATCGTTGTAAGATTTAGATAGCCACCGTAGGGGTATTCATTTTTACTCTTTAAAACACCTTTTGCACCCATGTATTTTGGGTTACTCTTGACAAGAATGATATGCTCTTATCATAAGTGTGGTGTGAGTGAGAACTAGAGGACTAGAGGAACATTTAGAGAGAGAGCTCTTCAAAGGGGAGTAGCCATAAAATATATTTTTGTGAGGGATGAGGTTAGTTTCAATCTTTAACATGTATGTATAACTTGATGGTATTTGCATGGGCTTTTGCTTTGTTGTTGTATGTGAGGGGGGAACCATGGGTATGTGTTTTGTGAAGGGTGGGGTTTAGTTTAAAGCTATATTATATATGCATGATGTGGTGCTTGCATGGGTTTCTATTGGTAGTTCAAAACTTGTGGTGGATGTGGAAGTGTGCATGTTTTTGGTTCTTTGCTAAGTGTTTCACGTATGAATATATATACTATGTTTCTTTGTTATATTTAGAACTCTTCTTGTTATGTTTTTATGTTTTGCATGTAGGGTACATTCCTACACTCTAAATCTAGAGTGTGTGCGGGTGTGAAGAGGGTGAATTTTCTCTTCCTTTTAGTGGAAGAAATGAATGAATAAGTGAGAATGTTAAAAGTGTGGTTGGGGTTGTGAATTTATGAGTTTTGGGGTTGTTTACTTTCATTAGTAAAAATAGGGGGTGTTCCAGAAATGTTAGAATAGTGAACAGGGGTGTGAACTTACAAATTTTCAAGGACTGCGTCAGAAAATTTGTTTTAGTAGACAAATGTGTGAACTTATAAATTTCAGGGGTGTGTCAGAAATTCTGGTTTCGTAGACAGGGGTGTGAACTTAGAAATTTCAGGGGTGTGTTAGAATTTGTTTTTAGTCGACAGGGTGTGAACTTAAAAATTTCAAGGGGAGCGTTAGATTTAGTTGACCAGGGTGTGAAATTAGAAATTTCAAGAGTTGGGACAAAAT
Source organism: Vigna umbellata (assembly GCF_029865625.1). Lineage (NCBI taxonomy): Eukaryota > Viridiplantae > Streptophyta > Magnoliopsida > Fabales > Fabaceae > Vigna > Vigna umbellata. The sequence goes on along the minus strand of NC_142175.1, from coordinate 21,130,737 downwards.
TCTATTTTAGTAGACTGAGGTGTGTACTTGGTAATTCAGGGGCTATGTCAGAAATTTTGTTTAGTAGACAGGGGTGAGAACTTAGAAATTTCAGGGGGTTCGTCTGAAATTTTGTTTTAGTGGACAAGGGTATGAACTTAGAAATTTCAGGGGATGCGTTAGAAATTTTGTTTAAATAGAGGGTGTGAAATTAAAAATTTCAGGAGCTGCGACAGAAATTCAGTTTTAGTAGACAAAAGTGTCAACTTAGTAATTAAGGGGCTGTGTCAGAAATTATGTTTAGTAAACAGAGGTGTGAACTTAGAAATTTCAAGTGCGTCAGAAATTATGTTTTAGTGGACAAGGATGTGAGCTTAGTAATTTTAGGGGGTGTTTCAATAAAAAAGAGAGAACTATTTTTTAAACAATTATTGAGATTTTTAGTTATTTTGTTTGGCCTACGTTTATGGATTGATTTAATACATGTTATTGAGAATATGTATGTGTTTGGGTTGTGCACATAAACTATGTTATTTACTTGTAATTTCGTGGAACGTGTGAGCATATCTAAACGATATAAGTTTGTATCTCGTGTGAGACAAAGATTTGAGTGTCACATTTCCTTTTGTGCAAGGAAATAAAATGGGTGGATGTCTCGTCCAATGACTTCGGCTCGTATTGAAAATAGTGCACCAATGCACTTAGTATTAGTATTTTTACTCGTTAGTCCTTGAGGAGTTAGGGAGATAGGTCAGAAGTTGTGATGGAAGATGACTTAAATCACCTATTATTGAGAATAGGTTGTGACGACGAATTACAAGGAAACGACATTGGTTTTGTGAAAGGCCTGACTGTAATGATATATTTCGCATCAAGGTATGATGATATAGCTTGTTAGCCTGTTTTAATCTTTTTATACTTTGTTATATTATATGATGTTTCTGGTTGCTCACCCTTGCATGTTGTGGTTGTGGTTCCACCTGCAATGATCGTACTTGTACGTGAGTGATGGTGTTGCAGATGAGGCTGATTTAGAGTAGCTCGAAAAGAGAGACGAGGAATAATAATTGTTGGGGTTTTATATTGATTTTATTTAAGTGTGTTTAATTTAGTGTTGTAAAAGACAATTAATATTTGTTTTGTGTGATGTACGGGCATATGATATGTTTATGGTTTTGCTTCCACGTTGTTAAATTTTTTTGTCAAGAATGTTTTTTTTATAAATTTTGTACTTTATTATTTTCTTTTACACATGGCATTCCATTAGGGGTATTACATGATCCATGTATGTGTTCCATGTGTTTCTAAATTTTTGTTCAAATTACTGGTTCTTTTTTAGCCATCCATGTATAGGTTAGAATTCCTTTTTGTTTTTTTGTCATTTAGGTATATGTTGGGTATCTAAATTTTTTTGATCATTTTCATTGAATGTCATATGAGTTTTGAGTCTTTTCTTTGATTTTATGATCCTATGGTTTTGTCTAATGTCATGTTGATTCCAAATTGTTATGACTTCCATGTTTAGCCATTTATTTTCATTTTACAAGTATAAAAAATTTGAAAACGCATTTCTATGTTACCCCTTGATTTATGGTGTGTTTTAGGTATTGGTTGTAAGTGTTCATGCTTGTTTGTAGTGTCATAAACAATTTCTTAGAGTTAGGATTTATTAGAGTCTTTTTGTAATTGTCAAACACTAATTGATTCTTTAGGATTCTCTATAATTTTTTATTGTCTTAGCCTTGATAATGGGTATGAAATTACTAAATTATATATTGGTTGTTGTTGTTTCAAGTTGATGTAAGAAAAAAAGATCATTTCCCTCTACAAAAGTTAAAGAAAGGGAAGAAAAGAAAAGGGACAAAAGAAGTGAAAAAAAGACTTAAAAGAAAATGGACAACAACAACTAGAGACCCATTTTGAATTTGGAATTTGTTCTTGCTTGTGAACCATCTTATTCTTCATGTTGAACATCAATTCTTCCTAAAGACATTACATCGTTTGACTCCTTACATTACATCACTTGTGAATCATCTCATTCATCTATTCTAGTACCATTCATAGGACTTTCCTTCTGAGTACTTATTGAACTACCTTAAAAACACTAGAAGGTGGCTTGAATAGTGTTAATGGAAAAATTCTTTTTGCAACCCTTCTGATATAGCACATAATCGAGCTTTGAAAATTTCTTATGAAATCTTAAACGCTCGATCTAATAAAAGTTTTAAACGATTGTTGTTTTTTACGTGCTACTCAGAATATACACTACAGAGTTTTATAAGAACCTCCTTAGTTGAAGAATAATCGTTTAGTTTAGAAGGTTCTTTTATTTGGAAATAAAAACACAACTACAGGTTTTTATAAGAGAAGCTTTTAGGTAAGAGAAGAGATAGATGCACAATTATTTTTATACTGGTTCATTCCAACTAAGTTACGTTCAATGTCCTCCGTAAAGGGTTCCACTAAAATCTCCACAAGATTACAACTGAGTATTCGCACCACTCTGGACTAAGCAACCTTGCCTAGATTTCCCTTGGGTATTCGCACCACTCCTGGTACTAGGCAACCTTGCCTAGATTTCCTTTGAGTATTTACATCACTCTTTGTACTAAGCAACCTTGCCTAGATTTCCTTAACTCAATCTTAGTTTAGTTGTAAGTGTTTTAATTCTCTCCAGAATTGCAATCAACAATTTTTTATAAGTTGTTCAGACTATTACTCTCGCATAGAGGATATGATTATAATACAAAGTAGTCTAAACACTCGCAAATGTTTCTCTCTTTTCTCTTTGTCTCTTTCTTACAATCAGTAAGCAATATAATAATGAAGCTTGAGAACATTTCTCTTCTTCTCTTCTCTTTTCTCTTTTTCTCTTTTGCTCATATATATTCTTTTCTTGAGCTCTTTCTTTTCTTCTCTTTTGAACGCTTCTAAGGATAAAAATTTCGTTGTAAGTTTTTCTCTTACTATCCTCTTGATTTTTCTTTTGAATGTTCTTATATTTAAAGACTTGTTGAATAAATATCCGTTAGACTAAGCATCTGCCTTGATTCCTTTACTTTCTCTTTCTTCATGTACACCAATCATTGGAGAAGTCAACTTGTGAGAGTAGACAACCTTTTTCAGTACTTTGCTTGAAGTAAGTAGTACGTCCTTTTAGGCATGGCTTCTGATATTTTGATCTGAATATCTCTTTTGTCTCTAATGTCCACTTCTGATATTTTGATCTGAAGCTTTGTGCATGTTTGTAGAATAGCTTATCTAAAAATAATAGAGTAAATTGTGCATGAAGCAGATATGTGTTTTCTTATCACTTTTGTTGTTTTTGAACATAAAGCATTTAATGTCATTTAATGCTTGCTCATAACAACAAAGTGCTTTTTGATTTCCTACTGTTAAGGTAACATTTGACAATTAAGCTTTTCTCTTTAAGATACAAAGCTTTGAGTAAAGACTTCATCATTTGATGAAGTATTGTTTTAGCTCATGGTATCGTTTAGGCAAGTAAACACGTGTAATTTTGTCTTTTTAGGCAGATAGCGTTTAACTTTGCTTGTTTTCTTTTAATGTTTTTATGCTTTTAATCTTTTAGTGTGTTTTGTCAAAGAAATCGTCTAGACATTGTTTTGTTTTCGAGAGCTAAACTGAATACCCTTTGGGTATGATAAGCATTAACCGTTTATCTTTAACTCTCTTAGACACTTTAGGCATAATAACCGTTTAGCACAATGTCTGGGTGTGTTGACCTAAATGTTTTTCTATTTCCTAAGAACCTAAGTGTTTTCCTAAGATTTTCTATGTTGGGGATTTTGGTTCTAGGTCTTGTGTTTTCATCCTAAGTTGTTTTCAGATTATTATCCCATTTTAATGTTATTTGGTTAAACTTCAAAACTTGAGAGCGTTTTGGCGCATAGACGATTTTGTCTTAACACTTACTTATTTTTGTGCCTTATTTCTAGTTTGTCTCTTCTTTGCATTTTATACGTCTTGTATCATATATACTCCATTTAAGTTTAGCTTTTCAAATTTTCCTTTTGTTGCTTCTTTTTCTTGACCTCTTAAGTGGTTTACACTTCTTGGGATTATGCTTCTTTTTGGAGTATAACTTACCTTTCAAGTAGCATCTTAAAGGTGGAAAAAGCTTGCTAGAAGATACTCCTAATTGGCTTGGAAAATGGAGGCTACAAAGAGTCATTTGGAGTGAAATGAAGTGAGAATAAACATTGAAGAAGAAAGATAAAAAGCTCACAGTGTTTTGCATTTTTTATTGCTATATCACGAAACTTTGTACTTGTTTGGTTCATTTGCTTTGTGATTTTTGGTTCATTTGCTTCTTTGCTTTGGTGTCTTGGGAAAATGCCTTTGGTGCAATCTCATCTCCTTAACTAAATATTTGTAATAGCTTTAATTCCACTTTAGAACTAAAAGTGTGTTAAGGGGCTCCAAAGTGTCACTTGCACTTTCACCTAGGATCATTAGCTTGTTTACATTTTACATTCCTTATATTATTTGCTTTGTTTCCTTTTAAAGTTCTCCATGATATATAGGTAACTTTATTGCATGTTAGATTAACCTTTCTTTTTTTTAGCAACATTTTACATTTATGTTTTGGAAGAGTTTTACCTAGAAGCTTTGGTAAAGGTAATATGAGGAAACTCTATATAGGAAGGACATGGTTTCCCACCTTGTCCATTGTGACTCATCTTTCCTTCCCGGGAGCTACTTTGAACATCTTTGCTATTAGTTTCTTTCTATAAATCCTCAACCAAAAAAAGGAAAACATTTGTGAAAATCTTTTCATTCATAGTTGTGAATTTCTTTTAAAAACATTTGTGAAAAACTTTCTTCTTCAGAACAACATGAGTTGCTATTCACATTACTATAGTTCACATGATAGTTTTTGGGGTCATGGTCGTTTCTTATAACACCCCAAATTTAAGGGTGGATGGTGTAGTGAAAAAACCAAAACATTCTAAAATTATTTTGTCCATTAGGCGCTGGTATGTGGCTCCTAGTTTCTTCAGACCGAACGACATCACTTCGTAACACTAGTTGGACTGTTCGGTTATGAATGTCATTTTATCCTGATCTGGTGCGTACATGGGAATTTGGTTGTATCCTGAATATGCATCCAAGAAACTTAACACTGCATGCCCTAAGGCCCCATCTACCAGACGGTCCATGCTTGGCAGGGGGTATGAATACTTGGGGCAGACTTTGTTTAGGTCCGTGAAGTCCACACACATCCTCCATTGGCCGTTTTTTGACCATAACCACGTTGGCTAGCCACGTGGTGTAGGTTATTTCCCTGATAAACCCAACCTTCAAGAGTTTAGTGACTTCATCCTGTATAGCGTTTCTCTTTTCCTCACAGAATCTTCGATTCTTTTGAGCAACTGGTCGTGCTTCTCTGAATATAGCCAGCTTGTGAGTCATGACACTCAGATGAATCACAGGCATGTATGAAGTCGTCCAGTCAAACAGATTTGCATTGGTTTTCAAGACTTTCGTCAATCTTTCCTCATCGGTCTTTCCCATCGCTCCCCCTATGGATGTCACCTGTGACTCATTGTTACCAAGCACAAGCGGCTTGGTGTCTCCCAAAGGTTGTATGCGGTCATTTGTGTTAGATCGCGGGTCCAGATCGATCACAACAGTTTCTTGCCTTCTAGGTTGTCGTTGGGGACAAAACGTGTGAGTTTTAATCTTGCAACATAGCACTACCGAGCGGTTAGCTGGTCCGCCCATACGGTACATATGGTTCCGCGTTCTGATGGGAACTTCATGGTTAGGTGAGGGGTGGACACTATAGCTCCAAACACATTCAGGCAAGGGTGCCCCAGCAATGCATTATAGGAAGTATTTGCTTCTACCAATAAGAATATGACTTTGAGTTCTCGATCGAGGTTTCCTGTTCCAAGCCGAGTCCTCAAGTATAAATACTCTCAAGTATCAACCCTTTCTCCTGCAAACCCTACAATTTGTTCATTGAAGGGGGCTATTATGTCCTCGGACAAGTCCATTTTCAGGAACGTCTGCCAATACAAGATGTTGAACGAGCTGCCCTTATCAACCAGCACCTTGCTAATAAGACACTGAGATATCTCGACTGTGATGACCTTGATCATTGAAGACGATGGGTGGCATGGATCGAGGTTTCCTATCCACCATGTGGACGTTCTTTAGGCTCCTCAGATGTCTCTTCCTTGCTGAAGAGGATGCTCCAGCGAAACTACCGGAAATGGTATTGATCTGCTTGATGATCGATCAGTCGCGTTCGCGAATGCGACTTTGGCTATGACTGTGACTGTGCCTTCGTTTCCGTTTGGTACTTTCAGAGAACCGTTCAGATCTTTCATAAGACCGTTCGGGTCTTTCATAAGACCGTTCGGTATGCCTGTGCCGCGACCTTTCTTTGGTTGGGCTTCTCCTCCTGGTCTCCTTTTCCTTTATGAATTTCTGTAGATGGCCCTCTTGGATGAGCCTCTCAATTTTTTTAACGTGGTACATTCTTCTGTGGTGTGGCCCTTATTTAGATGATACTGACAGGTTTTTCCTTCGTTAGCGTCTATGGGAGAAGATCTCCGTAAGAGTGTGATTAAATCAATAGCAAAAGCTTCCTCTAGAACCTTTGTTCGGGGTGCATTAAGGGCTGTATAGTGGTTAAACTAAGGAGTGCGAGGGAAATTTTTATGGGATGGTCCCCGTTGTTGTGGAATGGTCGTTCTCCCTCCTTTTTACTCCCACCCGTAACCTCTTGTTGCTTCTATTTCTGCGACTGCCTTATGTCTTCTATGCGAATAAACTTTGCCACTCTCTCATGGAGTTCCTCCATAGTTTTGGGAGGTTCGACATATAGGTCTTTTGAGAAATATCTCGCTTTCAGGCATTAGGGTAAATTGTTGATGATTAAGGTGTGGCCAATGTCCTTGATCTGCCGAGAGGTTTCATTATATCTCTTCATGAAGGCTCGCAGAGATTCGTCCTTCTCCTGTTTGGTATTGACGAGTTCTGCTAGTGTTAGGTCTTGCACCCGGCTGGATGCATATTGGCTCCTAAAGAGGGATTTTATAGTGGCAAAACAATCTATTGTGCCGGGAGGAAGAGTATTGTACCACGATAGTGCCTCTTCTGTAAGTGATAATGAAAAGACTTGACATTTAACTGGGTCACTGCTTGTGTAAAACGCCATTGAGTTTAGGAATGCCCTGATGTGATCATCTGGATCAGTGGACCCATCTTACTTTTCCATTGTTGGAGGAGTTCTCTCGGGCATTGGAGCCTGCATGATTGTTGTCGTGAACGGCAGTAAATCGATGGGCTCTTCTCCTCTGGAATTGTCGTGCGGGCCACCATTTGGATTACCGTTCGGCTTATTATTCTGGTTACCGTTTGGATTGCCATTCTGGTTACCGTTCGGGTTGCCATTCTGGTTGTCGTTCTGGTTGTCGTTCGGGTTGCCGTTTGGGTTACCATTCTGGTTGTCATTCTGGTTACCATTCGGGTTGTCGTTCGGGTTGCCGTTGTTAGTTTGATCACGGTGGGCTGACGACACTGAGAACTGCTCAGATGGTGGTCGGTTATACCGTCCGGTTCTTAGTATTGCTATTTCTTCTTCATGTTTCCGTTGCATCTCTTGTTGAGCTTGTGCTTGCGCTTGCAATTGTTCTTGCATGGTCTGTGTCTATGCTTGCATCTGAGCCTATATCTGCTCCTGCAGAGTTAGTGCTTGCGCTTGCATTTGCGCTTGCACTTGCTCTATCAATCCTCTAGTGCTTTGTTGTTCTGACATACTCCTTGTGGTTACCATCAGGCTTCTTCTGCTTGCTCTCGGCCCCACGATGGGCGCCAAAATGTTTCGGTAGATATTTTCGGGACCGAGAGACTAACCTGTTCCAACGTGTCTTCCTTGTCTTTGGCTGCCTGGATCGCCTGTCTTCCTTCAATCTCCTGCTGTTGACCGTTCGGTATTAGTGTGAACCGATCGGTCTCCTTCTTACTGACCGTTCGATATTGGCGTGAACCGATCGGTCTCCTTCTTGATGGGTAGGATGTACCTGCAAAAGGAATTTCGACGCTCAAGTTAGGCGTGTTATTGAAGAGCTTTAGCTCTTAATGAAATACTCAGTGAATGGTTTGCACTGTTTTTAGTATTTTGAGTAGTAGAGTGTAAGTAAAGCGTAAGTGGAACGTACCTGGCTTTTAGCCTTGGCCCTGTATTTATAAGTGTTTCATAAGTCAAATAAAAACAACCTTACCTAGAGATCCGGTTAGTTACTCATAAACGACTTTCTCAATATCTTCAACCAAATATTTTAGATTTGGTTTATCAAATATGTCTAACCAGATATCCTTCATTATTTTATTATCTGCTGGATTATTGGCCCAATTACCATTTGAAGTAGCTTGTTATCGCTGTAGGCCCAACTAGGCCCAATACCAATGAAAATCATTTGACCAGGTTGACCAACAGCGGATAGCCCGATCGGCCTTATTCCATGACTGCTCGGTCCACATTACATACGATACAATGCGAAAAATGGTATTCATAAAACTTCATTATTTAGCTTGTGCAAAAATAATCAAAGTCATAATTGTTTCCCACCATTGTCCAATTACAAAGTTTCAAAATTAATGAAAACAAGAAATGAAATAAAATGAATTTGATTACATTGCTTCAAAATTTTATAGCATAAAGAACTATAGATAAGCACAAGTCTTCCCTCATCCTCTTACAACTCAATCATACATCTGAAACATCTACAACACCCTCTGCTCCCGTATAACAAAGGTCATACGATCATTGCCGAAAACATAATATAAACACAAACAAGTATGGGTAAGCTACCGTCAAAACAACCAATAACAACACAATATATGAATGTTAAATAAACACAACATAATAACAAAACATTTATTTACATCATTATCCTTATTAAAATCATCATCACGAACACCATGATTGTCGTGAAGGTCATCATCATCAATATCATGATCTTCGTCATCAATGTCATATGTTTCCAATATGAAGCGTTGATGCGTTGAAGAGATTTTGATGATGATGAACTTAAAGACCGAGGAATTGAAGAGTCCAATACTTTAAATGTTAAAAGCATTCTTTGTAGAAAGCATTTGTATGAGTTATTTTTGAATTGTAAACACTTAGAAGTTTCATAACTTAGTGATTTCTTGCGGCAATAATTGATTATCATAGGGGATAATCGATTATCCAAAGCAAAAGTGGAAAACGGTTCATCTCGGCAATAATCGATTATCATAGGGGATAATCGATTATCACCACAAGTTTTGATATTGTCCAGGGTTCGGAAATAATCGATTATCACTAAGGATAATCGATTATCACGTTTTACAAAACCCATAACGGCTTGAAATAATCGATTATCACTTGTGACAATTGATTATCACTAGTAGTTGGGAGTTGTCTTTTCATTTTCTGACCCATGGCTTATATATAGAACACTCCTAATTATTTTAGTATATACCTATACCATTTGAGAGCACAAAATTGTTCTAAGGAAGTTCTCTAGTTTAAGTGTGAGCTTAATCAAGTCTTGAGAAAGGAGAAGCTTGTGGTTAGTGTGTCTAAAGGTGCAAGCGGTTCTCTACAAGTTGATTGAGCTGGTATTCATTCCATCGTGTATCGAAGGAATGTTTATTCTGTTCTTAATTGTTGTATTACTCTCATTGTAATATGAAATTGATTTCTAGTGAAAAAGTTAATCACTCTTTTATAATGATTAACGACTGGATGTAGAATCTTTTGATTCGAACCAAAATAAAATCATTTGTGTGATTTTCTCTATCCCTTCATCTTTTATTCATAAATTGTTCGATAAAAGTTCTAAAAGAAAACCAAAATTTTAAAAGAACCAATTCACCCCTCCCCTCTTAGTTATTGTCCGTTTAACACGCTTTTTAAACATTCTGCTACGCGATACCAATTCCAACATCATCCTCATCAACATGAACCTCAACATCATCTTCATTACAAACCTCAACATGAACATCCCCATGAACATCACCACGAACATCACCATGATCCTCACCATGAACATGAAAGACATTAGTCTATCTATCTCCTATACCCCACCTCACACACTTGTTATACCAAACAGGGTGGTTTGAGTGGTCTCGCCCTCACAACTAAAGGACATGTTTCCCTATTCCACAAGGACTTATGAGTAAAAACATTGGTGCATCGCACACCAAGTACTATACTCAGCAAACGAGCTAGATTCTAAGCAAAACATCATTCTCCTCTTCCCACATTACACGGCCGAAAAGGATGCAACGCTCGAACTCCACTCTCTTCCCATATCGCACAGTCGAAAGCTCCAAACTCAGGATTTACATAGCATAAACACTTTTCTTTACTTCTTCCTATCTAGATCAGTTTTGAACATGCAATTTTCTTTAGACATTGATTAATTCACTTGTCTAGGTAATATTTAACCCTTACCTTACCAAAACATTATACACTTATTAACATACACGAACATGAGTACACTAGAAAGTTGTTCAATATAAGACTCTTAAGTCTAGCATGTAACCACCCATAGTAAATATTAATCGCGGGAAACTCTAATTAGCCCAAACAGAGTCCAAACCAAAATTAAGCATGTTCGCATATGATTCCTCATCAAATACAAGTTCCAGCAGCTAGATACAGAGTGATTCACGTTCATACAATACATTTTTAATGCAGAATGTGCAGTCTACAAGACAACAAGATTTTATCACTTTTCAATCAACCTAAAACAAAGCCACTCAAGCATCGAAAAAACATCCTAATGAAATGCACAAATCTATAATGCATGTACAGAGGCAATATACATAAGTACACAATCACAAATATGATCATTCAGTGTAATAATACTTACACATATGTTTCAAAGGAATGATAGAATGCACTACACATCAGCATGACAATATAATTGATCAAACAACCAGGATATTTTAAACAACTTTAAACCAGAGCCTAACAGATTTATACAGACTAGAACTGGAATTTTGTAGCAACTATAACATAATATATCACAAAAACCAATTCTTAGTGATAAACATTAAGTGGCAGTATTAGAGAATCAGATAATACTCATTCTGCAGCAGTTTGTGGATCCAAAATTTAGCTAGTATTGTGATTTGATTACATCACCTTTAACCCCATTTTCCCCATCATACAAACCACATAATAACACCTAATAAGCCTAATTAAACTCCAACAAATTCACGGATATGGTAACAAATAAAGCACCCAAACAAAGCCAGTAATGATAATGACAAATATAAAGTTAACAACAACCTATTCTACCATGTCAACCCTTATTAGTTTAGTATAGAGCTTAATTCAGTGTCAACCCTACTTCCCCAAGACATACATAATCATAAACCTTCACTCATTACCTTTGAATCCTTAAATTGACATGTCCCGAAACCAGATTTTTTAATCAATCAATCTTTAATCAGTTAAAGTATAGAGAAAAACAGTGTGACAATTATGAAATCATAACTCTCGCAGGGTTAACATGCATCTACAACTTAAGTAAGGTTTTCTTCGAGATATTTCAGTCCACAAAGATCATTCATTTCGATTACCATTCACCACAATGATTTATCAAGTTTATATACATTTTCCAAGTAGCATGTTACTTCATGTATAACACACAATGCATCACAGTGTTCAAATTAAAACATATCATTCAGTTATGCAGGTTAAGTATCATTAAAGGCCACAATAACTATGTCATACAGCCCAAATATCTGTTGGGCCAAACAATATATTGGACAAAGAAACAAAAGAGCAAAAGAAATGGGGACAAGTTTATAGCAGGAGAAAACAAAATAAAGGGGCTGAGGTGGACAAAATTAGTTAGAGAGAGAATTGGAGGATCCTAGGAAGATTTACTTTTTCGTTATTACCTTTATATTGGCAGGGCAATGTGTGTGGGGAGGGGATTGGGGGGTTGTTGAATGAAATAGAGAGTGGAGAGTACCGTTTTGGTCTCTTAAGGAGCCTAGCTCTGGATAGTAGGTTATTCCTTCTGTTTTTGGCCTTAATTTCAATGAAACAGGATCTATGATCCTTTCTTATATTATTTTTTCCTCTTATTTCATTACTTGTTCTGTGGTTTCCTAACATTTCTGGTCCAACCTGCCGGATAACTTCATGAGAGGGTGAATGGTTAACACTCGAGCAAACAGCAGAAAACAAGGAGAACCAGTGGTTTCACGAAAAATGGAGGAGAGGGTAGGGTATGTAGAAGAAGAAGTTATTCGAATGAAAGCGATCATGGAAGAGTTGCATCTGCAAGCAACTCAAAATCATTCAGCACTAGAAGAGATGAGAAAAGAAGCGGCAGAAAATCAAACAAAAATGATGGAGTTGATGACGAGGAGTTTTGAAAAGAGAAGATATGAAGAGGGTGAAGGTTTTGTGGGAAACAAAAAAATAGAGACTAAGGAAAATACCAAGGGTGGAGCGAGTCTTACAGCCCTAGAAGGGGAGGCTTTGGCGGAGTTTCAACAATCAGTAAAAAGGATTGAGTTACCAGCATTCACGGGCGATGATCCTGCTGGGTGGATTTCGAGAGCGGAGATTTACTTCAAGGTCTAGGAGACCAGCGAGATGGTGAAAGTACATCTGGCTCATTTGTGCATGGAAGGAGGGACAATCCACTTTTACAACTCGTTGTTAAACGATTATGAGGTGTTGTCATGGGATAATTTGAAGAAGGAGTTGCTTGAACGTTACGGAGGAATGGGGAAGGGAGTGTATATGATTACTTGACAACGCTGAATCAAACAGGGAACATGGATGAATATATTGGACGATTTGAATGCTTGATCGCCCAAATTCCTAAGCTTCACGATGAACAATATTTTTCATATTTTACCCATGGGCTCAGGGAGGAAGTCCGAGCTAAGGTGCGAAGCTTACATATCGCAAACCCTCTAACCAGGGGACGTTTGATGAATGTTGCTCGTGTTGTTGACTTGGAGGTGTCGGGACGAAGTAGAGGGTGGCATAGGCGGAACGAAGCACAGGCAATAGGAGGTGAAAATTCGGGTCAGAAAACTGGATCCAACATAATAGGACGAGTGGGTCAAAAAGGGTATGGATCTAATGGTTGGAGTAATGGGTCAGGCCCAAATTGGAAGAGTGGTGCAACTGATAAGGGATCAGGGGGACCACGTGAGAGGGGCGTGCGTCACTTATCTTATCAGGATTTGGTGGATAGGAAAAAGAAAGGGCTATGTTTCAAGTGTGGTGGGCCGTATGGGCCAAATCATCAATGCCCAATCAAACAATTAAGGGCCATAGTAGCTGAGAATGAGATTCAGATTGAATTTGAAGATGAAGAAGGAACCCAAAAAAGTGACGACGAGGGCGAAACGGAGGAAGTCGATGGAGTTTGTAGTGCCATCAGTCTCTTCGTGCTGGAGAAAGAGACTCGAGATGCGCCCAGAACGATGAAACTAAAAGGGATGATCAAAGGAATACCTCTTCTCATTTTGATAGATTCCGGAGCGTCTCACAACTTCATTTCGAGAAGGTTAGTGAAAGCAATGGAATGGGAGTGGCAAAATACGCGGAGAATGTGTATATTGATGGGAGATGGGCATCAAACAGAAACAGCTGGGGTTTGCCGGGGGTTATTGTTCTTGAGATAGGGGAGTTCGTAGTGAATGCGTTTTTATTCGAACTCGAGGATATTGATCTTATCCTTGGCATGGATTGGTTGGAGTCGTTAAGAGAGATGTGGGTAGATTGGAAGAAGCAAATCATGAAGCTTAATTTGGCCCAAGGAATTAAAGTGCTGCGAGGGACAGAGCAAAGTGAATCCTTGAGTGCTAGTCTTTGCAAGTTTGAAATCGAAGGGGAGGCTAAGAAGGAAGAGGAAACTAATCAAACTCTGTTGGAAAAATTAAAACAGACGATGGGTCAATATGAAGATGTGTTCAAGGACCTAGAAGGTCTATCTCCAAAACGCCAAAAGGAGCATTGCATCAACTTACTCCTCGGAAGTGCACCAGTTAACGTGAGACCTTACCGGTATCCGTTTCACCAGAAAAATGAGATAGAGAATCAGGTTTGTTCCCTGCTGGTAGTGAGGCATATTCGGCATAGTCAAAGTGCTTTCTCGAGTCCGGTTATCCTGGTGAAAAAGAAAAACAAGCGTTGGCGAATGTGTGTAGATTATAGAGCTTTGAACAAGGTGATGGTACCTGACAAATTCCCAATCCCAGTAATTTAAGGGCTCTTGGACGAGTTGCATGGAGCTAAGTATTTCTCAAAATTAGATCTCACTTCCGGGTATCATCAAGTCAGGATGAGGGAACAAGACATAGAGAAGATGGCCTTCCGAACCCATGAGGGACATTACGAGTACTTGGTAATGCCCTTCGGACTCATGAACGCACCTTCAACATTTCAAGCTTTAATGAATGAAGTTTTTAAGAAGATGTTGAGAAAGGAAGTCCTGGTATTTTTCGATGACATATTGATATATGGAAAGGATTGGGAAGAGCATCTAACAAATCTCACTAAGGTATTACAGTTGTTAAGGGAGAATGTTTTATTTGCAAATAAAGAGAAATGTAGTTTTGGGAGAAGTAGTGTTAACTACCTGGGACATGTGATATCAGAGAAAGGAGTTTTTGTAGATCCTGAAAAGGTAAGAAGTGTGGTTGACTGGCCTGTGCCGAAGAATGTAAAAGGGGTGAGGGTCTTCTTAGGCCTTACAGGTTATTATAGGAAATTTGTGAAGAATTATGGAAGCGTGGCACGCCCCTTAACTGAATTGACGGAGAAAGATAACTTTAGTTGGAATGAAAATGCCCACAAAGCTTTTGATGAGTTGAAGAGATTGATAACAACTACTCCATATCTTTGTTTGCCCAACTTTGAGAAGGAATTTGAACTTGAGTGTGATGCATCAGGTACTGGGGTTGGGGCCATTTTGATGCAGGACAGGCAACCAATGGCCTGCCATAGCAAGGCTCTAAGCCCCAAGAATCTGTCCAAATCAGCGTATGAGAAAGAATTGATGGACGTAGTTCTATCCATCCAACACTGGAGACCATATTTGTTGGGGCAAAAATTTAAGGTTTTTTCTGATCAGAGAAGCCTCAAACAACTGTTACAGCAGCGCATCACAACAGGGAGCCAACAAAATTAGGTAGCAAAGTTATTGGGATATAACTTTGAAATAGTGTACAAGCCGGGTTGTGAGAATAAAGGTGTTGATGCACTGTCGCAGAGTAAGGACGATGTAGCTTTAAGAAAATTGGTCACAGAGCCAATTTGGATGAATTATCCTGCAATAGTTGATGAGACGCATAAGGATGGGGAGCTGGTGGTGATTATTACAGCACTGAAAGAGGGAAGAGTTTAGGGTAAGTATGCATGATTCAGCTATCACCAAGGTCTACTGCAGTATAAAGGCAGGTTAGTCATTTCACCTCAATCACCTTGGATTCCTGAATTGTTGAAAGAGTTGCATGCATCTCCACAATCCGGACATTCTGGTTTCTACCGAACATATAGAAGGGCTACTGCGAACTTATACTGGAAAGGGATGAAGGGGGATATCATGAAATTTGTTCAAGAATGTGACACATGTCAACGTCAGAAATATATAACTGTTGCCCCATGAGGATTGTTACAACCCATGCCAATTCCGGAAGAAGTTTGGGAGGACATAAGCTTAGATTTTATTACAAACTTACCAAAATCAAAGGGGTTTGATACGGTGTTGGTGGTTGTTGATAGACTTACAAAATATAGCCATTTCATTCCAGTAAAGCATCCTTTTACTGCTAAGAGTATCGCTGAGATTTTTATCAGAGAAGTGGTTCGTTTACATGGGGTACCTAAATCAGTGGTAAGTGACAGAGATCCTACATTCATAAGTGCTTTTTGGAGGAAATTTTTCAAGCTACAGGGGACTAAGTTAAGGATGAGTTCAGCGTATCACCCACAAACCGATGGTCAAACGAAAGTGACCAATCGATGCCTAGAGACATACCTACGTTGTTTCATCACTGATCAACCAAAAGTGTGGATTAAGTGGCTGTCGTGGGTAGAATTGTGGTTGAACACCACTTACCATGAATCTATAGGAACTACACCCTTTGAGGTAGTTAATGGGAGGCCTCCTCCAAGGATTATCCCAGTTGTAAGAGGAGAGGTGAAAGTAGAGGCAGTTCAGCGTGAATTAATTGATAGAGATGAAGCTATTCGTCAGCTGAAGGGACACTTGGTGCGTTCCCAAGATCGTATGAAGGCACAAGCAAACAAACATCCAAAGGGGAGAAGTTTTGAGATAGGGGACATGGTGTTTCTCAAACTGAAACCTCACAGGCAACACTCGGTTATTTCGCGCATTAGTCCTAAGCTTAGTGCAAGGTACTACGGACCTTTTGAAGTCATTGAAAGGGTTGGAGAGGTAGCTTATCGGTTGCAGTTACCACCCAATTCAAAAATACACCCTGTGTTTCATGTTTCGTTGCTCAAGAAGGCCATTGGGGAGTATAAAACAGCAGAAGGACTACCCACAGGGCTAGAAGGGGATCAATCAGAGGTATGGTTACCCCAGAACGTGTTGGCTACTAGAAGCATACTCAAGGGGGGAGAAAGGGTTAACCAATGGCTGGTGCATTGGCTAGGAAAAATAGCAAAAGAAGCAATGTGGGAGGATGAGATATCAATGAAGGTCCAATTTCTAACTTTTAGTCTTGAGGACAAGACTATCTTTCAAGAGGGCGGTATTGATACAGCCCAAATATCTGTTGGGCCAAACAATATATTGGACAAAGAAACAAAAGAGCAAAAGAAATGGGGACAAGTTTATAGCACGAGAAAACAAAATAAAGGGGATGAGGTGGACAAAATTAGTTAGAGAGAGAATTGGAGGATCCTAGGAAGATTTACTTTTTGTTATTACCTTTATATTGGTATGGCAGTGTGTGTGGGGAGGGGATTGGGGGGTTGTTGAATGAAATAGAGAGTGGAGAGTACTGTTTTGGTCTCTTAAGGAGCCTAGCTCTGGACAGTAGGTTATTCCTTCTGTTTTTGGCCTTAATTTCAATGAAACAAGATCTATGATCCTTTCTTATATTATTTTTTCCTCTTATTTCATTACTTGTTCTGTGGTTTCCTAACACTATGCTTGTTCATATTTTAGACAAGGTATTTACCAGCTTCTACCTTAACAATACAACATCTATTATGACAGCAATGTAACAGCTACCTTGCCAAGATTAATATGATTGTGCATCTACCTTATCCCTCTTCTGTGAAATGTATGAGATCATTTATGGGACATGTTGGGTTCTACAATACGTTTACCAAAGATTTTAGTAAAGTAATCAATCCCTTCTCTAACTTGCTTCAAAAGGACATGACATTTGACTTTGGAGAAAAATGCAAGGAAGCTTTTGACCACCTAAAGAAAGCTCTCACCACCTCTCCCATCATTTTCCATCAAATTATGTCATAGGAGTGGTGCTTGCACAAAGGGGTGGAAGGCTATCACATGTGGTATATTATTCACCTAGGACTTTGGACACCACTTAAGCAAATTATACCCCCACGTAGAAGGAATTCCTAGCAGTTGTGTTTGCCTTAGACAAATTCAGGTCATATATATTGGGTTATAAGGTGATTTTATAGAATGAACAAGTTGCACTCAAGATCCTTCTTAAGAAGGTTGATTTCAAACCAAGATTGATTTAGTGGATGCTACTCCTCCAGGAACTTGATTGGAGATTTGAGATAGAAGTGGAGCACACAATCTAATAGTAGACCATTTGACTATAATTGGAAGGGAAGCAAATGAAACGCCTATCCAAGATTATTTCCCTAATGAGGTGTTGCTAATTGTGACTATTGTTGGGCTATGTTTCATGAAACTTGGTTTGTTGATATAGTGAATCAATTGGCTGGACTTGTTATTCCACCCTTAGCTACCAAAGTTGAGCATGCCAAGCTTAAAAGTGAGACCAAGTATTATGTTTGTGATGACCCCTTCTTGTGGCATATTTTAGTGATAAAGTGATTTGCAAGTGTGTACTAGACCATGAGATACCTTATGTGCTAGATTTTTGCCATTCTTCACCTTTTGGTGGGCATTTTGGAGCATAGAGGATAACACATAGGGTGTTGAACTATGGTCTGTATTGCCCTACAACTTTCCAAGTTGATAGGAAGGTGTATTCAAACTATGAGCAATACCAAAAGGTAGAAAGGGCCATCACCAACAAGCAAGAGATGCTCAAACAACCCATGCTTTTCTATGAGATATTTGATGTTTAGGTATAGAATTCATGGCACCATTCCCTGTGCGATCTGACTACACTTATATTTTGTTGGCTTTATTTTATGTCTCCAAATGGGTGGAGGTTATAGCTATGAGGAGTAATGAATCTCGTGTAGTGATGAGTTGTTTCAAGACTAACATATTCTTTAGATTTGGAGTGCCACAAACTATAGTTAGTGACCAAGGGACATACTTTGTAATAACATCCCTAAACTAAATGGATAGGTAGAAATCTCTAACAGGGAGATAAAGAAAATTCTAAAAAGCTAGTTAAGCCTAATAGGAAGGAATAGGTCACACGCTTGGATGATGCTCTTTGTGCACACAAGACATCCTATACACTAGTGCAGCGAGGGGATTTTACCGCGGTTATTTTTCACTATACGTCGCGGTTTACGAACCGCGGCATATTCAGTCGCGGTAGTAAGTCAGAGACTTTAGGCCGCGGTTCTGACCGCGGTATATAGGTTGCGGAATATGCCGCGGTTGTCTATGTAACCGCTGCCTAAATTCAATTTTTTTTAAAAAAAAAACAATTTATCCACTATATGCCGTGGTTGAACCGCGGCAATATACTCTAGTATATGCCGCGGTTAGTGCTAAAACCGCGGCCATATGTCTCATTTTAAAAAAAAAAACGAAACACTATATGTCGCGGTTATGGTTAGAACCGCGACATATTCCCCTGCAGTTTTTTAAAATTGCAGGTCTGTTTTTGTGATATCCACTACCACAAAAACAGACCTGCATATAAAAACATGTACACAAATTCAATTTGAACATAACAAACACATGTTCAAATGTATTTCAACATCAAATAAACTACAAAGTCTAAGAAAATTCAATCTAATCAAATGCAATGTTTAAATCTAAGAGCTATTGTATAATCTAATTATATACTTCGC
Source organism: Vigna umbellata (assembly GCF_029865625.1). Lineage (NCBI taxonomy): Eukaryota > Viridiplantae > Streptophyta > Magnoliopsida > Fabales > Fabaceae > Vigna > Vigna umbellata. The sequence continues at coordinate 21,111,512 of NC_142175.1, read as the reverse complement.
AGCAGCGTTCCTAATGAATAATAGTGACTTCTCAGGAACTGATGTAGTAGTCTTGAATCTCTGCAAAAGACAATTCATATTAATTAGTGTATATGAATTCAACATTTGGGAAAAAAATCAAAATTTGTTAAAGTTAAATATTACCGTTTCCCAGCGACTTGTGATGTGAGAACGAACAATATGGGTCATCCAATACATTACATAGTATCCGCACTCATATGACCCATTTTGTCTGTTACACTACAATATATCATCACAGTTGATAATAGTTAGTGAATAACATTAAAATAAAACAATTATAACAAAGTATGACTTTAGCATATGTCAAACCTTGAGAGAAATCCAAGCAATCTTTCTACTATTAACAATTGATCTCCCACCCATCATCATACTTGCTGGAATAGAACTGTATATAAAAAAAGGTTTTAGCATTCATTATATAACAAAGAAAGTCCAAACATTGAGGTTCTTACCAATCAATTGCTTGTTTGAGTTGTGTGGGAGGAGGCCTGTGCAATGAGCAGAACCACAAAGCATAGTTGTCTTGCATAGACATAACAAGAAGTTGCCAATGGCGCCTGAAATTCATAATAACGTAACTATTAAATATTAAAATCACATATGGAACATTATTATGTTAACAAAGTTCACTTACCCGGATATATAAGGCAAAAAGTATATTTTCTTGCCCCTTCCAAAACTTCTTATCAGACTCATGTTGATCTGCTCAAAATCATTTGATTCATGAATTGATTGGGGATCAATGAATCCATAATCATCAGAACGCCCCAACTTATTACTGACCCCAGACATATACCTGAAATCAAAAATTAACTTTGATATAAGGATACTTGATATATAAATCAATTTTATATATAAATAATTGGTCATAGACTTACATCGTCCATAGTTGAATAATTGAAATATTCAACTCTTGTGTTCCCGACGCAAGCTCACGGACATCTTGGCTATTAAGGTATATTGGGACCTCAGAGCCTGCCCAAATACATTAGCATCATACTCAACCTCCAAAGGCTTATCATCAAGGATGTCAGCAAGTAGATGCAATGAAGAAAGAGGGTCATCCTCAGATAGAGGAATCTTCTCTTGTGCCTGCGTCTGTTGTTACATGAAAAGATAAGATAAGTTTTGACATCAAAAACCTTTAAAATTGAGAAGTGTAAAGAAGAATTTCATACCGAGGGGTCAGAAACTGGTTTAACCAAAAATTTAGGCCAAGTGATAAACGACTTATATGCTTGTTCCACAGTGAAAATCTCTTCCGTGGACAGAGGAACCGAGGCATCTGGTATGATCATTTCATCCACTGAGACCTTCACCTCATCCTCTAATAGTTGCATACCATGACATACAGTCGCTGACCTAAACTCTGTTCCACGAGCTACCAGCACCATCTCAGTATCCTCTAAAATGTATAGCAGACATGGACTACCATCGTCCATGTCATCCTCTGGGATGGCTGATGCGGAACAACTTCCTTTGCCGCTTCTCCCTGTCAGAGTAAATGTTAGATTATACAAGAGATAGAAATAATTGCACATAAATGTTTATTAAGTTTACCTGTGGAGGGGGAGGGATAACATGTTCCTCTATAGGAGATGCACCGGGCGCATGCTCTGAAACTGCTGCTGGTATAGCATCTGGAATTCAGCCCTCACCTCGGCCCTGATCTCCTCTATAAGGTCTTGTCGGACCTTTTTTGTGATCTCTTCTGTCATCCTTTGTGTATCGCTGTATGAATATGAAGGCTGACGAGAAGAGCTCCCAAAATAATCTGTAATTCCTACTCCAGGACCTGCAGCACGTACACGTCCAGGGTGCTCAGGTCGTCCAATGCAGCAGCAAGAATATCCTGGCGACCCTCTGGAGTGAATTGGCCTTGGGAGCTCTGCTCAACCAAGGCGTCCTGTAACATTACAAAACACCATTATTCTTTAAATAGTTTAATGTAGTATGTATAATGACAATATTTATTATTTTAGGAACAGTGATAACTTACAATTTTTCAGAAATCTCTCGTGCAGTGTCGGAAGAGTAGGTGCCCGATGGTCGCATACGGGCCAACTTCCATTTCTCATGTCTAGACGGTGGAGAAGGAGGCTGAGGAGGGCTACCACCCTGAGATGGTGGTATAGCATCTGCCTTTTGCTTGAGGATTTTCTCCTCAAGCTTCCTATACCCACCACGAGATAATAGGTGGGGGTTTTTGTTGTGAGCACTTGTTCCTTGTGCTTTGCTTCTAATTGCCTGTCACATACACATTAATTAATTAGTTCATATGATATATATTGTTAATGAGGAATTGAATAATATGAACTACACTAACCTGCCATTCCTCTGACATCCGACTCTCTTTAAAAAGCCGCCAAGTCTCCTCATCAATGGACTTATATGAACTACATGGACTTTTATGTTTAAGGTGTCCAAAGATGTACCTTGATGTCAACTTGCTTTTAAAGTTTCTGAAATTTTCTGCAACAGTTGACAAACACTTATTTCTAAGTGTTGGACATTTGGAATGTCAAATGTCATCTGAAAAAAACATAATAAAGTTGTATTAGTACAAAATTATCAATATAAACAAATTTTAATTCAAATGCTATTAACTAACTTACCAATATATCTTCCAAATAATGTTCCGATCACCTCGGACACATGATCAAAAGATGGAATGAGAATGCTAATCTTATCACGTGCCACTACTCCAAGGTATGATCGGAAGTCATCTGCATGGGGGCCAGTTGCCACACCCGTGGTGACATTCACATTCACCGGAGTTCTTTCACCACTATTTTTCCTGATCAATAGTTGTTTCATCCTAGTGGGTCCTCTAGTGGATCTGGTTGGGGGAGCCTCATCCCCTGAAGAATGTGGATGATCAGCCATATATCTGTCAAAATAAATAACAACATTAAATTTTATTTCAAGACTTATGTAATATCATATAAATTAACAAAACATGTAATAGTAATCATAGGAAATGTATAAAAGGAAAACTTATGTTATATTAATAAAATACTTATACAGAAATTGAAAATTCATACATAAAGATATGGATTCATCATATGTATATTCCCTCATCATGATCTGACCGAATTGCATGTACATCATCGTCAACTACAGATTGGTCATCCAAATTTGTTGTAGTTTGAAATGAATGGTTGTCAGCAATATAAATATTAATCAGATTGTCTTCGTTAACTTCAATTTGTTTTTTGCCTTGAAGAGCAACATACCAATGGTCAGACGCAGGATCTTTGACATAAAAAACTTGAGATGCTTGATGTACCATGATAAACGGTTCGTCTCGGTAACCCACCTTGCGAAAATCAACCAGTGTCATACCCGAGTCATCTATTTTCACACCACTCTTATTGTCAAACCACTTACACTTGAACAATGGAACAAAAAACTTGGTGTAATCAACCTCCCATATCTCTTCTATTATACCATAATATCTCATTGATCCAAGTACAGGAGATTGATCTTTTGATGTGGAAAATTGAAGTGACTCAGCTTCTAAACTGACTCCACTATTTTGTACTGTGCTTTTATCATCCAAAGTCTTCGTATAGAATGTGCAATTATTGACTTCATAACCTGTACAACACACGACATCAAACTTCAAACCATTTGCAAGCCACAATAAAGTTTCAGAAGAATGTGGCTCTTTGTCAATTTCAGATTTGAACCAAGACATAAATGTTTTGTTATGCTCCATCAATTGCCATTTCTCTGATTGTCTTGGATTTTTATTCTTAACAATGGCTTTGTGTGCTTCCAAAAAAGGGATCACCTCATCTGTGTTGTTCAATATATAAAGATGCGCTTGCAACAATTCTTCGCGATCTTTTGTCACCACATTGACACCTCGGATGCTTTTACTTGTAGAAAATTTATTCAACCATGCTGTGCGAGGAACTCCTATTGGATTCGTTGATGTCATGTAATCTGAACAAAACTCGATACTTTCTTCAGCAATATACCTTTCAATCATCGAACCTTCAGGACGATATGGATTTTTAACGTACCCTTTCAAAATCTTCATATAACGCTCAATAGGATACATCCATCTTAAGTATACCGGTCCGCACAACTTGATTTCTCTAACCAAATGAACAAGTAAATGTACCATGATGTCAAAAAAAGATGGAGGGAAAAACATCTCTAGTTGACACAAGATGATAACAATCTCGCCTTGAAGTTCATCTAACTTTGTAGGATCGATGGCTTTACTACATATTGACGAGAAAAATGAACACAACCTGTTTATGGTGTGCCTAACATTTTTGGGCAAAATTCCACGAATAGCCACCGGTAACAACTGTTGCATTAAGACGTGACAATCGTGAGACTTCATGCCAACAAGCTTTAAGTCCTGCATTGACACTAAACTCTTCATATTTGAAGAGTATCCTTGTGGTACTTTGATACTCTTTAAACATACACAAAAACTTATCTTCTCTTGTCTAGACATTGTGTAACATGCAGGGGGCAAATAAGTACGTTTACCAATCTCCTTGGGTGCCAACTCTTCTCGGATATTCATGTCAACCAAATCCAAACGAGCATTCACTCCATCTTTTGTCTTTCCCTGAATGTTGAGTAATGTACCAATCAAGCTATCACACACATTCTTTTCTACATGCATCACATCTATGCAATGTCGAACATCTAACTTTGACCAATATGGAAGATCAAAGAATATTGATTTCTTCTTCCAAGGGGTCGTTACAGATGACTTCTTCGATGTTTTCCCAAATACATGATGTATTTTATTAACTTTTTCAAGAACTTCAAGGCCAGTAAGTGGATTTGGTGCTTCGTCCCTCTCTTGATCTCCATTGAATGCTTTTTTTAACCTTCGATATGGATGATTACGTTTTAGAAATCTCCGATGACGCAGATACACCGTCTTTCTTCCATGTTTCAATTGATGAGCTGCAGTGTTTTCTTCACATATAGGACACGCTTTATGACCCTTGACACTGTATCCTGACAAATTACCATAAGCAGGAAAGTCATTAATGGTGCAAAATAACATTGCACGCATCATAAAAGTCTCTGAAGCGAATGCATCAAATATTTCAACCCCATCAACCCACAAAACCTTCAAGTCTTCAACTAGTGGGCTTAGATAAACATCTATGTCATTTCCAGGCTGCTTTGGACCAGATATCATCATAGACAACATCATGTACTTCCTCTTCATGCACAATGCAGGAGATAAGTTGTAAATTATCAATATAACTGGCCAACAACTGTGATTGGTACTCAGATTACCAAATGGGTTCATTCCATCAGTGGCTAAACCAAGCCTAAGATTTCTACACTCTTTACCAAATTCAGGGAATTGTCAATCAATATTTTTCCATTGCTTTGAATCAGCTGGATGACGAAGCAGCCCGTCAATTTTTCTCTCATCTGCATGCCATCTAAGATTTTTAGCATCTTTGGGATTCGCAAACAAACGCTTAAGTCTGGGCACTATTGGAAGATACCAAACTACTTTCAAAGCAGATCCATTTTTTTCTATCTGACCATTATCTTCACTATTGTTTTTTGACTTGTATCGTGATAAGCCACATTTTGGACACTTTGTCAAAAATTCAAACTCTTTCCTATACAAAATGCAGTCATTGGGACAAGCATGTATCCTTTTATACTCCATACCCATTGGACAAAGAATTTTCTTCGCATCATAATTACGAGTGGGCAGTGTATTTCCATCTGGCAACATTTCATTCAACAACGTCAACAGTTCTGTAAAACTCTTATCAGTCCATCCATTGCTCGCCTTCAAATTCATGAGCCTTAACACCGCTGACAAACGTGTGAACTTAGTTGAACCCACATAAAAAGGTGTTTCCGCATCAGTCGACATCGTCTCATACACATAAGCTTTGGCAAAATTTTCTGCTCCAACATCGCGGATCATGTCCTCCAATTTGTCTTCATCCGGTCGATCTTCTTCCATGGTGGAATCAGTAACATTTACAGTTTGAGAGTCAGCGGGAAAATGCATTTATTCGCCGTGCCATATCCATGTTGTATAGCATCTTAGAAAACCATCACATATAAGATGTTCTCTAATTTGAGTTGCGTTCAACTTTCTCCCATTCAAACAGTTCACACAAGGACATCTAAACTTCACTTCATCATCACTTCTCCCCTCATTACGTTGCGCAAATTGTATAAATTCCTCTACACCTCTCTTGTACTCAGCACTAATACGTGGTAAATTAATCCAATTTCGATCCATATTCCTAAATATTACATAAAAAGATAAGCTACTAAAAATCAAACTTGCAATTTCATACATATCATTAAAACTTAGTGAATAATATTTTAAGGTTTATAAATAATACAAGAACTACAACACACATTACCAAAACTATAGCAAAAACCATACCATACATTACCAAAACTATAGCAATTTCATGCATTACCAAAATTTTAGGAAAAACTATACCACACATTACCAAAACTATAGAAATTTCATACATTACCAAAACTATAGCATTATGCAAAATCTAATGAAGAAATCATGTTAAGAATGCAAAAGGGCATAAATACCTGGAACAGGGGCGGCAAAAACGCTTGGTGCAAAAAAAACGAAATGGCAGCGGAGAGGTATTGATCGTCTAAAACGATTTTGATCGGTTAAAAGAGTTTCTTATCGTCAAAAATGAGAAATGACCGAACAATTTTGAGTTTAAACGGTGAAAAACGAGGTATCTGAGATGTTGGGTGGTTCGGAGGGAGAAGAAACGCGAAAACACAGCGCTGCGCGGTATAAAAGGGGTATATGCCGCGGTTTCACAAGCAACCGCGGCCTATACGGATTAAAAAAATTAACCTAAATGGCATTTTTGAAATTATTTTCAAACTATATGCAGCGGTTCAGCGGGCAACCGCGGTATATTCCTCGAAATATTTAAAATTAATTTTAAATTTATTTCAGGTAGGAGAATAGGTCGCGGTTGCTCGTAGAACCGCGGCCTATCCCCCTGTAACGTGCTGAACACACTGTCTCCCCAACTGCCTTTTGGGGAATTTCAGTAGATGACAGGGGTATATGCCGCGGTTACTCTGCGAAACCGCGGCATATACCCCTGTAACTTCTGAAATTCTCTGACTGGCAGAGAAGTTGAGAAGTTACTGCGGTATATGCCGCGGTTGCTCTGAGCAACCGCGACATATACCCTTGTAACTTTTGAAATTCTCTGACTCAGTCAGCCCCTACAATAAATTGGCAGGGGTATATGCCGCGGTTCTCTGGACAACCGCGGCATATACTCTGTTATTTAATTTTTATTCACACGTGGCGTCAAAGGGGATGGTTGACTGGAGTATATGCCGCGGTTCCGCGCTGAACCGCGGCATATGTGTTCGATTTATTTACAAAACTGCCACAGCGCACCATTATGCTGCGGTTTCCGATGAACCGTGGCATAATGTGCGCTGTAAAAACCCAATTTTTTACTAGTGAGATAGTCATTTAGTTTTGTTGTGTGAAAAATTCACTTAAATTTGACTTAAACTGAATATGAAATCTCAATTTGAAAGTTTAAAATAATGAATTTATAAATAATAAGTTTATGAATTTTTTTTATTATATGTTGTTTATTTTTTTAATGTATGACTTAAACTTATATACATAAATTCTACCAATTATTTACCTCTTTAATATATATATATATATATATATATATATATATATATATATATATATATTAATTATAAAAAAGCTTTGGGTGAACTTTATTAAAATTAATTAAATATTCTCACATTTTGGCAAGACTTCATGTTTCTTAGGTCATGTTTAAGACTTTATCATAATGTACTATTAAATGTTATAAGTTTTCTTCTTTAAAAAGTTGATAAAATTAATAAATAAATTATAGTCAATAACTGTATTAAATGATATTGTTTCGGGTTGAAGTCCCTTATTACTCAAAGCAATACAAGTTGTCTTGAAGACCGGATGGGCTCCCTACTTGTCCTCCATCTTTCAAGTGACGTTGTTCGTTCTTCCTCCTCCTTATCTAAGTCGTGTGGATGAGTATCGGTCAAAGGACTCTGACCCTCAAGTTAGTAGTATAACCGAATGGTTGGCACAACAAGTAATGCATATATTGTGCATCGTGATCCTAAAGTCATACTTGGGACCTTTATTTATAGTAGTTAGTGATGGGCCTTTAATTATAGTAGTTGGTGATGGACCTTTAACTTTCGCTGGCCTAATGACGGCCTAATCACACCTTAAGCTGCATCAGGGGCTTAGTGAGTCATTACCAGTTGGCACCGCTTAGGTAAATGGCCACGGGAGGACGACTTGAGAGGTCGGTCTGGGAGGACGACCATGGGAAGATTGTACGGGAGGACGACCATGTGGGAGAATCATGTGACCATGTGGAAGGACCGTACGGTACATATATATTATATATTTATTTAATAACGTAATAATAGTTATGATATAAAAGTATTTATTTAAATATAATAAAATTAAAACATATTATACTAATCTAATAAAATATATAATTTTATATGTGTACATAAATTATATTGTTTATAAGAATTAATTAAAGTCTTGTAGCAGGGTCAAACCCACCTTAATCCTGACTCTACTCTACTCTACTCTACTCTACTCTACTCTACTCTACTCTACTCTACTGGAGAGGGGCTTTGGGAGTTGAGTCTTTTAACTCCTACTTGAGGGAGACTCTTAAAAGGAAACTTTTTCAAAGATGGGTTAGAATTTATTCATGAACAATAAATCAAGTTGATACTAGTAGCCATTAATATCTAGTCTTACATTTATGATGTAGAGATGAAATGAATATTAGAGATCTCATATCGATTAAAATTAAAAATAAGATGAATTTATAAATTGATTTTGTAACTAAGAGTTAAAATTCAATGAAATAAATTTTTTGATTTAAGAGATATTTTTTCAAACCTGTTAGGTTGAGTTGATTGAAAATGAAGAAGATAGCTTACAAAATGTAGTCTAATAAATGTTCCAACTTTTTTTTTTGACTCATTGTTGTAAAAGAAATTTAGAGTGATTTTTCTATAATTTGATAGACATCAATTTGATAACTATCTTTTCATTGTTCTCAATTCAACTTTAATTACCCTTTCATGCTTTATCTACACCAAATGGCATATGTATGTTTTCCTTATTTTTTCATCAAACATTAAATTTCTTGCTTAATTAAATGTATAACATTTTCACGTAAAGAAACGAGTTTAACTTCTAGCCTATACATAAATATGACCTTTGACAGCCATTATGTTTTTTTATATCCACGCCACAACTCTAACCATTATTATTTTAATAATCTTTTATGGCATTTAACTTTCTTCTGAGTTCATCAAAAAACGCAATTAACTTTTCAAAGTAACCATTCATTCTTCTCCGAGCACCCTGTGGATCAAGCATGCGAAAGATTGGAAAAAAGTCAACAACATTAGGCCTTCCAGCTTCTTCCATGATGCCCCAAATGATGTCCTTGAACTCTTGAGACTTGTCAGAAGCGTAATGAGCTAAATCCATTGAGAAGAAAGTGTTTGATATGGAATTAAGCACAGTTGTGATGCCTCACCAATATCCAAGGCTTCACCTTTCTCACGTCTTTCCTTGACATAATCCATCAAGGTTTATATTTTTGTTTTGTATATGTAAATCTTTAGCTTTTATCATGTCATCGTTGTCAATAGCAAATTCTCAACGACCCGTACAAACACTTTCCCGTTATAACATCCTAACAATGAATAAAAGTTTACCAACACTAAGTTAATTTAATAACAAATTAAAACACTTACCTTCATCCATTTATATGCACTAAAATTGCCTTGACCAAATGTAACATTTCATCTAGATCTCACTAATATCTGATCAGATTACTTAATAATCATTAAAACTTAACTCTGATATCATTTATATAAGCATAAATTAAAAAAAAATCTTTAACTTAAATAAATGTCAACTCCCTTAATATTATATGAACCAAAAAGAAATTAAATATCCTTAATATATTACTATGTAAAGCTGTTAAAATAAAACTTTATCTACTAAATCTTTGCATCTCTATTCAAAATTATGTATTTTCAAATACATTTGTGCTCTCATCCACTTCCAAATAAAAATACAATTATTATAGATGAAAATCACAACAAAAAACACAAATGTGAGCTAATAAAATCATCAATCATGATAGATAGTGTACATCAACAATAATAAAGCTTTCTTGTCAAATCAAAAAATAAATAGATGTCAACATCCATAAATCCATCTAATAAAAACCTAAAATAAAACGAGGTAAAATTGAATTATCTAACCACATACCTCCATTTGAGGATCCAACAATCAAAATGAATAATCCGAACCAGCTTCCAAAATATCAGCATCCAAAAGTGAATGAAGTAGGAATCTCATTTTTGAGCTGGCTTAATGAATATGCCAACAATGCTAACAAAACATAAACAATGTGGCACCCAACACCCTTCACATAGTGCCCGATACCCCCAAAACTCGAGAGTTTGATGTTTAGTGACCCAAACCTGCACACAACAGTGTAATAATAGTGAGTACACTGAACTTAATTAGTGGTAAGTAGTGAATACATTGTTTTAGTAGTCTCCAATATATAGTACTATCCATGCACCCGGTGTTAGCGAACCCAAAAGCACACTATGACATTGGCGCCCAACAATTCATAGGTTGCACGTAGGGTTAATATTGAAAACATTTCGTACAATTGACTAAATTAAACCACTCTTTCTTAAACTTGCTGAAAAAAAAAAAGGTAATATGACCCTTAAATATCCAACAACAGTTCCAAACACCAATTTATGCTGCATCATAAGATTAATACTCAAAATTAAACCCATTAAATAAAAATACCTCAAAATATAATAGTACAAAATAAGTATATTAAATCGATTTTGAAACACATATTAAATCGATTCCGCATTTCGATCTAATATGTACCAATGTAATATGTGAAAAACATATTAGATCGATTGTAACATCCTCAAATATATAACAACTTATATAATATAAAGACATCATCATTCCAATAAAGAGAACAATCAGAGTAGAATGGTAGTTCCGTAGTTGATATTACAATCATCCACATAAAGGACAAAACTTAAAACTTAAACAGTTTAGAGTATTTCAAAATAACACCAACTTAAATTTAGAAATCCTAAAAAGACTATACTACAGCATCAGCATCCTCCAGTACTTGCTCCAAAGGTATCTCCTCAACAACATCTGCTCCCATTCAAGTGGATGATCATCACAAAGGAAGAACATACACAAGAAGCACACAACACAGAAGCAAGGGTGAGCTAGATAACAAGCAATATACATATAACACAATCAATGAATATTATCAAGTTTAGTTACATATATAACAGACCAATCCAAAGCATACCCTTCAAACCATGCAATAAGTACTCAACACGACTCATCCGGATTGGTATAACTATCGAACTATTGGTCGTCTTTGCACTTGCATAGTTCAGCTGGCCTCCCCAACACTATGCAAGGTAAATCCCCTCATCTGTCTATGTCTAAACTCTAAGACTATAGACGAGGACCTCTCTCTACTCTCACCACTCACACTGTTCTTCTCTATTTGAACATGAACAATGCTTTGAGTGTAGGGATAGACATACCAGTTCAAAGCTTCATACAGTTATACAGAACAACAACAAACCCCTACAACCACTTCCAATCATCTCACCCTGAGATGTCCAATTCATACTCAAATACATCATTATAGTTCACAACCATGTTCTTTCCAACCACCCAAGCCTCATACATAAACGTACATGACAATCTGTTAAGCAAACAACATTAATCAATCCAATACACATTACTAGACAATAATTGTCCCAAGAGAACCACTAAACAACACAAAACCCCGTAACTCATACTTAGACAAAGAAAATGGCTTTGAAACCATCACCAAAAATTCCATACAGGTTCAAAACCCCCAAAACGACCTAAGGAATGTCCAAAATGGACATCCGAAAACCCAAAAACTATCAAAAACAAAGACAACAGCATGCTGGTGCGCCCAGGGGCGCTTGAGGGCGCTCGGGGGCGCTCGGGGCGAACCGCCTCGCATCCAGGGGCGCTCGGGGGCACTAAGGCTAAACCAGAGGATGCCCAGCCCCATACCAGTTGACAACAACCATGAAATTTGACTTTTGATGCACTTGGAACCTGTTTTAATGACTAAAGGGGGTTCTTTACACATTGGTAATGATGGGAAACACGTTTATAAGTTAAAACAAACATCCATTTGATCACTAGATCCAAGACTAGGTGTATCAAACCACTTTTTTACACTTTAAAAATCCAAATTCACTTCTACAAGTGACCCAATTTCAATTCTACTCTTAGAACATGAGTTTGACCACTTTGACATTCCTAATAAGTCACAATATACCTGATAACACTACCCCAATAGCCCACTTACACCCCAGACCTCAATTGCCCAAAAACACTACTCCACTTCCTTCAAACTCACTCGAAAGCACCAATTTCACTTAAATCACTACTTATTAACTAGCATAACATATTTCGCCTCATCAACAAGCGTAATTCCTGCAAAACATCATACATAGCATACAAAAATTTTTAACCAAACTCTAGCTCCCCTTACCTTGAAACTTCTTTGCTCAGCTCAAACACCCTACAACTCGCAATGCGATGATCAAGAACAACTCTTACAACTAGACTTTGACAGGGATTGGGAGAAAAAAAACAAAAGACACATGCAACCAGCAGATTGCATGGTCTAGGGTTCCAAAACAGTAGAGAAAGGGCAAGAACAACTTACCCGCTAAAAACTGAATTTGATCGGTTCAAGTCGAAGCCCTTTTCGCGGTGGACGTTTGTACACCACCTATTTGGAAATCCACTGGCTCAGTTGAGAGAAAGGTTAGAGAGAATCTGGAGAAAGGTAGAGTACAAGGTTTTTGGAGAGGGAAAGTAGTTTTAGAAAAAGTGAGATTCTCTCTCTAGGTCCTTACATCGATTATGAAACAACAATATAATATCTTTAAATCGAAAACTGTTATATATTTAATATATTTATCTATGAAATATTCAATCTATAAAAGAGTAGTATAACAATAATTTTTAATATTTTATTTTGACAAAGTTTGATATATATGATTTTAATTTGAATTTATACACTAACAATTATATATTTTTCATATTGTAAGGATTTCTATACATTTTTTTAATATGCATACATAACGTATCATGTCTTATTATTTACAAAATAAGCGTATTAGCGTATTTGATACAAGCATTATCCCATACGCATAGATAATTATACATAAAAGTTAGAGCATTTTGGACCAAAAAAGGGTCATGAACCAATTAGAAGAGAAACAAGTTGATCTATTCTCACAAATTTGAATGACTACACACTTTATCTAATAGAGATCTAACATATCTCTATCTTCTATTGTAACTGTTTTTAGTTTTCCTTCTCTTGACTTCATTCTCAATAATACTTTTTTCTCATAAGCCTTTTATCAAACACTTACATGGTATTAGTTTGAAGATCTCTTCTTCTCTCATGGCCACTCCAATTTATTTCTTTGATCATCCTTCTAACCCTGCCCACCCTCTATTTTTCATGCTAGTGAAAAACCTACCCTCATTCTTGTTAACTCTCATCTCTTAGACACCAATTTTCAACAATGGAGGCATGATATGCTTGTGACTCTTGAAACCAAGAACAAAGACAAATTTGTTCTCGGTACCCTTTCTTGCCCTACTCATGATAATGTTCTTCATGAAGTCTCGAAGAGATACAACAAGATGGTGATCTCATGGTTGACGCGTTCCATGACTCTTCCTATCAAACAATCTATCATGTGGATGGATTCTGCATACGAGATTTAGACCGATCTTCTCCAACGCTTTTCTCATGGTGATAAGTTTCATATTGCCGATCTCCAAGAAGAACTCCAATTTTGTAAACAAGGTGATTCTATCGTCTCTCAGTATTATACCCGTCTTCAAATCATTTGGAAAGAACTTTCTTTGTATAAGACCATTATTCTCTGTACCTGTCATTCTCCTTGTAACTGTAGCTTACTGGCCAATATTTAACAAGAGCGCAATGATGATTCTATCATAAAGTTTCTTCGTGGATTAAATGATGAATTTTCTCAAGTCCCTTCAACAAGAACGCAAATTTCATAATTCATCTTCTCAAACTCAACAAGATTCCATGGCCAATCTCAATTTTCTAGACCCTTAGAAGAAGACTTCTAATACTTCTCGCGGAAGGTCATTTGTTGCTCGTGGACGTGGACATACTAATAAGTTTGATGGTCGTGCCAAATACTCCGATCATTGTCAAAGAACGAATCACACCTCTGACAATTGCTGGATCAAATATGGCCTTCCCCAAGGTTATAAACCCACCATCAAACAAAATTTTGTTCCCTCCAACCCCTCTGCCAACTTAACTGATGTTGTTTCACACACCTCCAATGACTCCTCTAATGCACAATCTGATAAAATCCAAGTTCAATGCATTTTTTCTCAAGAACAATATGAGATTATTCTTGGCTTGTTGAAACAATCTCAACCTTCTACTCCTATCATGGCCAGCGTCAATCAATGCACACTAGTGCAGAATTAACCTTTAACGTCATTCCATAGACGTCCGTCCACCAAAACCCCAACGTAAATAATTGACCGGTGGCATAAATGTAAATAATTGAGTGTGGAGACGTCCGTCCTGAAGGGGGCCGGACATCTATAATATAGTAGACGTCCGGCCCCTCTAACGGACGTTCAAAAGGCTGACGGGAGAATTGAAGATTCAGCCTTTTGAACGTCCGTCCTGGAGGGGGCCAGACGTCTATAATATAGTAGACGTCCGACCCCCTCCAGGACGGACGTTCAAAAGGCTGAAGCAATCAACTCTTCAACTCCACCCGTCAACCTTTTGAACGTCCGTCCTAGAGGGGGTCGGACGTCTATAATATAGTAGACGTCCGGCCCCCTCCAGGACGGACGTTCAAAAGGCTGACGGGTGGAGTTGAAGAGTTGATTGCTTCAGCCTTTTGAACGTCCGTCCTGGAGGGGGTCGGACGTCTATAATATAGTAGACGTTCGGTCCCCTCCAGGACGGACGTTAAAAAGGTTGAAGAAATCAACTCTTCAACTCTCCCGTCAGCCTCTTGAACGTCCGTTAGAGGGGCCGGACATCTACTATGTTATATATGTCCAGCTCCCTCCAGAACGGACATTGAAGAGGCTGACAGGGTAGTTGCCCGTCAGCATTTTGAACGTCTACTATATTATAGACGTCCGGCCCCCTCCAGGACTGACGTTCAAAAGGCTGAAGCAATCAACTCTTCAACTCCACCCGTCAGCCTTTTGAACGTCTGTCCTAGAGGGGCCCGGACGTCTATAATATAGTAGACGTTCGGCCCCCTCCAGGACGGACGTTGAAGAGGCTGACAGGGTAGTTGAACCCGTCAGCCTTTTGAACGTTCGTCCTGGAGGGGGCTGGACGTCTACAATATTATAGACGTCCGGCCCCCTCCATAACGGACGTTCAAAAGGCTGAAGCAATCAACTCTTCAACTCTCCCGTCAGCCTTTTGAACGTCCGTTAGAGGGGGCCGGACGTCTATAATATAGTAGACGTCCGACCCCTTCCAGGACGGACGTTCAAAAGGCTGACGAGTTCAACTATCCTGTCAGCCTCTTGAACGTCCGTTCTGGAGGTGGCTGGACGTTTACTACATTATAGACGTCCGGCCCCCTCCACAACGGACGTTCAAAAGACGTTTAAAATAAGGACATACACACCAAAACGCGAACCCGCTAGGAGTTACGCGAACCCGTGAGAGTTCCCTCTGCGCCTTGCATTTCCAGGTTGGTTTTTATCTATTTTGGACCATTTAATCTTACTTTTATTCCGATTAAATTGTTCAGTGATGAAATATCTTTCATTTGAACCGATTAAAAGTCGTTTTCGGTGCGTTTTGGTGCAGTTTGTTGCGTGTTCTTGGGCGGCGTTTTTTGGCCTACGTTTTAGGTCGTGCACTCCTCCATTTTCATTTCGAATATGCTCTTAAGACGTGTGGCAGTGCACAAACAAACGTCCAAACCCCGTAATCCTAAATAACCCGTTCAGCCATATAGACGTCCGTTTCGACACAAACGGACGTCTACATAGACGTCCGTCCTCACAAAACGAACGTCTACATAGACGTCACCCACAAAGACGTCGGGGGGTCGTCGGACTTTAAAAGGCCCAAAGAACGGACGTCTATACCCCTTTCTGCACTAGTGGCATTCCACAATCATTAGGTTCTTCTTTCTACACCCAATTTTTCCTCTTGGATTATAGATAGTGGGGCTACTGATCATATATGTTCTTCAAAGTTTCTTTTTAATTATTTATAGCCTATCAATCCTATTTCTGTACATTTACCAAATCAAAGTTTTGTTACTGCTAGATTCTTAAGGACTGTCAATTTAGGCAATTTTGTTTTGGACAATACTCTGTGTTCCTAATTTCTCTGTTCATCTAATTTCTATTTCTAAACTATTGCATTCCAATAATTGTTTCATTATTTTTCATCAAAACAGTTGTCTCATTGTGTAGATGGATACTTACCAGATGATTGCAGTAGCTAAAAAAATACCAAGGGCTCTTCTATCTCTTTAGTAATAATACCATTAGTACTTCAAAATTAAATTCCTTTCAATTTGTTTTTAATAACTCTAGTGATTCTTGTAATTTGTGGCACGCGAAAATTGGTCATCCTTCAAGTAATATTTTTTAGACATTAGCCTCTCAATATTTTGATATTTCTTTTCAATCTATTGATACTTGTGCTTTTGCTAAACAAAAACGTCTTCAATTTTCTGCTAGCAAAACTAAATCACCCTATTTCTTTCATTTCTTTCATGTTGATATTTGAGGCCCCATTTCTACTACTTCCATTGATGGATATAAATATTTTTTTACCATTGTTGATGACTATAGTCGTTTCACATGGATTTTTCTTTTGAAACACAAATCTGATGTCAAACCTTTACTTCAAAACTTCATTCTTTTAACGAAAAACCAGTTTTCTTGTAAACTTAAAATAATAAGATCTCATAATGGAAAATAATTTCTTCTTCATGAATTTTACACTACCAAAATGATTTTTCATGAAACTACTTGTGTTGCTACTCCCCAACAAAATGACATTGTTGAAAGGAAGCATCAACACATTTTTAATGTTTGTCGATCTCCTTTTTCAATCCAAACTTCCAAACATTTTTTGTTCTTATGATATAAAGCTTCTTATTCATATTATTAATAGATTGCCAACACCTTTTCTTCAAAATAAATCTCCTTATGAAATGGTTTATTCCATCAAACTAGATTTTTCAAACCTGAAAGTCTTTGAATGCTTATAATGCTCCTGTTTTGTCACTACAGGTCGCACAAAGATTGATTCCAGAAGTAACAAATTCATTTTTCTTGGATACAAATCTGGAACCAAATGTTTTGTGTTTTATGATTTGCATTCACATTCTACTATTATTTCACGAAATGTCATTTTTCAGGAACATATTTTCCCTATCAAATTTCTTTAACTCCACCTTCGTGTCCACCACATGATGATATTTTTGATGTTACTCTTTTTGAATTCCAAATATGGCACCTATTTTCACTACAATAAATTACCCAACCAATAATACTTCTTACCATACTTCTGATAGCAACATTATTCTTCCTACTACTGGACAAAAAGTTTATCATAGAAACAAAAGTAGACCTACGTATTTAGACCACTACTACTGTGGTACTACTTCTAGCATTCCCTCATCCCATACTACCTTGTATCTTATACATTTCTTCCTTTCTTATGATAATTGCTCTTCTAACCATGCTTCTTTTTTTTCATAATATTTCTGCAGAAGTTGAACCATCCTCTTTTAAAGAGGCCAACAAGTTTGAATGTTGGCAACAAGCTATGAATTTCGAACTTCATGCTCTTGAAAGAGAGCAAAACTGGACTTTGGTTAATCTCCCTACTGGTAAAAAGCCTATCAGTTTTCGTTGGGTTTATTGTATGAAGGATAAAGCTCTATTGACAGATATAAAGCTCGTTTAGTGCAAGTGGTTTCAATCAAACTGAAGGCTTGGATTAGTATGAAGCTTTCTCCCCTATTGTTAAAATCACCACTGTTCATCTTGTGTTTGCTCTTGCTGCTATCAATCAATGATTCCTTTCATCAGTTGAACATTGACAATGCCTTTCTCCATGGTGATTTTATTGAAGATATATACATGAAGCCTTCTCTTGGTCTTTGTCCTTCTACTCCCAATCTTGTTTGCAAGCTTTAAAAATGTCTTTATGGTTTAAAACATGCAAAAAGAAAATGGAATCATAAACTAACATCAAAATTACTCTCTCTCGGGTATACACAAAGTTCAGCTGAACATTCTTTATTTAATCAAACATTATCCTTCTACGATCACCATTGTTTTGGTATATGTTGATGATATCCTACTATCTGGAAACAACCTTTCTGAAATCACTACTGTCAAAGATTACCTCCATAGCAAGTTTCACATTAAAAGCCTTGGAGATCTCAAATATTTTCTGGGTTTTGAAATTGCTAGGTCTCAAGCTGGGTTGTGTATAAATCGGAGAAAATATTGTCTTTAATTGATTTCTAAAACTGGTATGTTAGAATGTAAACCAACTCCTACACCCGCTGATCCTTTTGTTAAACTTCATGCTGATGAAGGTACCCTTCTCATATATCCTTCTTCTTATCGTCGCCTTATTGGAAGGTTAATCTATCTCACCAATATGTGGCTGACATTGCTTTTTCTGTCCAACAACTTAGCTAGTTTGTTTCTACTCCATGTCAACCTCATATGCAACAAGCTAGGTATTTAAAGAATGCTTCTAGTTCTAGTCTGCTATATGCTATTGATAATTCCTTCCACATTAATGCCTACTCTGATTCTGATTGGGCCACTTGTGTTACCACTAAAAGATCAATCTTTGGTTTCTATGTCTTTCTTGGAACTTCTCTCATTTCTTGGAAGTCAAAGATGTTGATAGGGGGAGCACTGTGATAGCTGAACCCAATCCCTGTGATAGTGGTTTTTGATGATGACAACACATTGATAATAAAAACACATGAATATGTATTGTGGTATATGTCATATGTTGTATGTGTTTATGATTATTGTGAAATATGCACATATTGTGATTGTCACATGTGTTCAACATATAATATGTTGATTGTTGCATATTGTGTTAGTAAAGTGATCATCTTTGTGTATGCATACTATATGTTTTGATCAAAGGAAATCATATGTACAAAAGCATATCTGAATGACTAAATCGATTATAGAGGTGTGATAATCAATTCAGGTCATCACACAACTTGTGTTTTTAAACTAAGGCAAAACAACTTCTTTTGAATCGATTACATTAATTGGTGAATCGATTAAAACACGTGTGTTTGCAAATATCTTTTTCAAATGTGTTGTGTTGTGTTGTGAATTAGAAAGAAAAAGTTTTCAAAAATACGCTAAGTGTTGAAGCTTAATTGATTACATGGATTATGTATTCAATTAAGTCTTTTATTAATTTGAAAATTATTTCATGCTTGTCCTAATTGTTTCAACGACCATATTTTTAAATGTGTTCACTAAGCATTAAATGTAAATCGATTGGATTAATTGCGTATTCAGTTAAGGAGCTTAATTGTATATAAATATGTTACAAGTATTTAATTTAACCGATTAAATTAAAAGAATAATTAATTAAATTGCGTCTGAATTGACTAAAACTATATATAGACGCATTGCTGGATTTTTGAAAGACAATTGAGATTAACATTTTCATATTTGATTTAGATTGTGCTAAAATGTTTTACAGAGGTGATGAAACGCTCCAAGAAATAAGAAATTGAAGTGGTGGACTATTCATGAGAGACAAGCTTGACTCATTTGAAGAATTTGATCTTTCTGCACAATTGAGGTGTTTGCTGTGTGATCAGGAGAAGTTTCGCAATCTGTTTGTTGTTGTTCCTTGTGCATGTTGCCAGGAAGAAGAATGAGGAGTTCTTGTACTTTGAGAGGGTTCTCAAAAGGGTGAATGCATGAGAGGATTGTTCTTGCTGCATGGTTTTTGTATTTGCCTATATTAGATTAGTGAGTTAGAGAGGTGATTTACATTTTGATAGTGTGGTCGCTGTAAAGCCCTTGTTGTAAAACCTCAAATCTCTGTAGTTTAAATTGTCTTTCAATCTCAGGTTGATTGAAAGGAGGCTAGATGTAGGCATTAAGGTCGAACTAGTATAAAACTCAAAGTTTGATTTTTCTTCTCCCTATCTCTCTGCATTAATCGATTACATATCGTCATCATTCAAATACGCATACTATTATATTGCATACACATTTATTGATGTCCAAGAAAGGTTTAAAGATTCATCCTATTTGCGAAAAAGATTTGAAAAGCGAGTATTTTTAGAAAACACCAATTCACCCTCCCTCTTGGTGTTGAGAAACAAAGCTCATCATTTCTAACAATTGGCACCAGAGCTGGTTTTCAAATTTTTTTTGAAAAACAAATCGATTAACCTTTTTATCGAATCGGTTGTTCGATCCTAGGATGGCGTTTGTTTCTTAAACACCGAGGAAGAGTGAATTTATTTTTGAGTGTGTGCATGTTACTTGTAATGATAAGTGCAATTCAATCACTAATGGTTTTTTTTAGTCTTTTGAAGCAGGTTTATTGCGAACCAGGAAAGATGGTGTAAATAGACTAGAATCCAGAGTTGAAAGGTTAAACTTGCAAGCTGAAAGATTTACTAGATTTCTCAGCAAGAAGAAAGCTGACGAGCATCAAAATAATGATAAAAAGAAGATCAAGAAGTCAAGGACTAATCTCATCATGATGGCCAAGTCTGACACAACGAAAGCGTGTTTAGAACAAGAAGCAAAGGGGTCCATGTGGTATCTGGATAACAGATGTTCAAGGCACATGTCAAGAGATCCAACAAAATTCATAAGCATCTCTCACAGGATTATTGGTCATGTCACTTATGGTGATAGTAATAAGGGTAAAATCATCGGTATTGGTAAAATTCAAACACCTTCTACATATGAAATTGATAATGTACTGCTTGTTGAAGGTTTGAAACATAATCTGCTTAGTATTAGCCAATTGTGTGACAAAGGTCTGAAAATAACGTTTGAACCAAAGTATTGTCTGATAAGCAATGGTTCAACAGATGAATTGTTATTAATAGGAAAAAGATACAACAATATATATATATATATATATATATATATATATATATATAATTGACCTTAGAAAAACATCATTCAAGTCTGTTGTATGTCTTATGTCTAAAGAAGATGATGCATGGTTATGGAACAAAAGATTAGCTCACATTAATATGGGCCAGTTAAAAAAACTTGTGTCTAAAGATCTTGTTATTGGTCTTCCAAACATTCGTTATGCTTCTGAAAGATTATGTGACGTCTATACAAAAGGCAAACAAACAAGAATGTCTTTTAAAAATAAAAGAGAAATGTCTACTACCAAACCTCTTGAATTATTGCATATGGACTTGTTTGGTCCCTCTAGAGTCAGAAGTCTCGGTGGTAATTTGTATGGTTTGGTGATCGTTGATGACTACTCTCGTTATACCTGAACTTTCTTTATTTCTGCCAAAAGTGAAACTTTCAGGGTGTTCAAGAAATTTGCTACTGTAATACAAAATGAAAAGGAACTCAGAATAAAATCCATAAGGAGTGATCATGGCAAAGAATTCCAGAACGAAATGTTTGATGACTACTGTGCGGAAATGGGAATCTCTCATAATTTTTCTGCACCAAGGACCGCTCAGTAGAATGGAGTCGTGGAAAGGAAGAATAGAGCATTGGAAGAGCTGGCAAGAACTATGCTCCATGAGAGAGACTTACCAAAATACTTCTGAGCGGATGTTGTAAGCACAACATGCTATGTACCGAACAAAACAGTGATCAGATCAATGCTGAAACTAACTCCCTACGAATTGTTCAAGGGAAGAAAGCCAAACCTCACACTGTTTCATGCTTACATTAATTGCGTGTTCAGTTAAGGAGCTTAATTGGTTATAAATCTATTACAAGTATTTAATGTAACCGATTATATTAAGAGAGTAATCGATTAAATTGCGTTTCAATTGACTAAAACTATATATAGACGCATTGATTGGATTTCTGTAAGACAATTGAGATTAACATTTTCATATCTGATTTAGATTGTGCTAAAAAGTTTTACAGAGGTGATCAAACGCTCCAAGAAACAAGAAATTGAAGTGGTGCACTATTCTTGAAGATTTCTTTAGAGACAAGCTTGACTGATTTGAAGAATCTGATCTTTCTGTACAATTGAGGAGCTTATTGTGTAATTAAGAGAAGTTTCGTAATCTGTGTTTTGTTGTTCCTGTACGTGTTGCTAGGAAGAAGAACGAGGAGTTCTTGTACTTTGAAAGGGTTCTCAAAGGGGTGATTGTAGGAGAGGATTGTTCTTGCTGCAGGGTTTTTGTATTTGACTATATTAGATTAGTGAGTTAGAGAGGTGATTTACATTTTGACTGTGTAGTCGTTGTAAAGCCCTTGTTGTAAAAACTCAGATCTCTATAGTGCAAATTGGCTTTCAATCTCAGGTTGATTGAAAGGAAACTGGATGTAAGCATTGAGGCCGAACCAGTATAAAACTCAGAGTTTGATTTTTCTTCTCCCTATCTCTCTACATTAACTGATTACATACTGTAACACCCAAATAATTTAAAGGGTATTACTGGTAGTAGAGACTAAATTAATTTGATATCTGATATAAACAATCAAACTTTATTTCAATTCCTCCAAAGTACAATACAATACTTAACATAAATTTGAAATTAAACTTATAAGTCTTATACAACATATTTTTCCAATGCAAATTTATTCTTTTTACAAAAATCCCTGAAAGTTTTTCCCCGCATCTCTCTCATCATCTCTAAGCTTTTTCAACCGCATCTGCAAGATTATCTACTCACATATAACATGAGTTATATGATCATAGCACAAACAAATAAGGGTAAGCCAACCATATCATACAATCATTAAACTTACTTATAATATAAATGTTTCAATCATGTATTTCTGCAATTTATAAATACCATTATCCCTATGTCATTAATCCATTTTTTTTCTTAACTTCTTCAAAATCCTCTTTTTCATTTTCATAAACCTTACAAGTATACCATGCTTACTCACGAAGCCTTATGGTCAGACCGCTCTCTACCTGCTTCCTTAAGCCTTACCTGTATACTATGTCTTACTTTCTGAAGCCTTATGGTCAGACCTCTCTCTGCCTGCTTCTATAAAACTTACGAATCATATGTTTATGTCAAAGCCTTATGGTCAGACCACTTTCTGCCTGCTTTCTTAAACCTCGGGTGTTACTTTGCTCATATCAAGCTCTCATGGTATAAACCGAACATACTACTCCCAGTAGTAAACATCATTTCATAAGTAATGATTTCTTATATCCACTCCAACATTTCATAAAATCAACAATTCATACCCTCTTATCCACCTAACTCAATCATATTCATTCTTTAATTATAAATTGACAATAACCCGTTTTGGTGTCAATAAATTAAACATATTTCCAGATATCATACTTCATATTATAAACTTATTTTTCCCATAACGAGTATAACTCAACATATTTTCACCAATCAAAGGTCATAGATCAGCCAAAATACATCAACATATCTTAGGAACTACATATTAAAGTTTGGGCTCAATGTAACGATAAATGAAATATATATGAAGTTTTTACCATGATAACTTAAGAATAAAAAAATAGTGTTCATCATACTTTTCAAAATTTCGAAATTTATTTCTCAACACATAGACTTCTAATTACAAATCTGAACGGTCAAATTATAGTAATATATCTTAGGAATCACACATCAAATTTTCAGGTTGATCTAACGGTCAAATAAAACAGAATCTATATTTTACCGAGAGGACTCAGTAACACAATAACAGGGGTAATTAATTTACTCAAACATGTAGAACTTATTTCTCCAAGTACACACTCTTAATTAATGATCCGAACGGTCAAAATGAAAAAATAGGTCTTAGGAGTCATATATTAAAATTTTAGCTAAATCCAACGCTAAAAACAATTAAAAGGAATGTTTTACCACAGTAACTCGAAAATAAGAAAAATTATAATCATGAAAACTAAATTTACACAAGTGAATAGATAACTACCATTATCAAAATTTTAACATGTTCATAACTCATATTCATGATCATAATATGTATAAATATCATATGTAAGAAAGGATTAGCTCCCCTACCATCGAAATAATCTTAATAAAAAAAAATTCAGGGGAAACAAGAAGTTGAATCTGGCACAGCCGGTTAGACAACTTCCCATCCTTCCAGACAGATGCAATAAAAAAATAGATAAAACAATAAAATTTCTGGGGAAACAAGAAGTTGAATCTGGCAGAGCCGGTTAGACAACTTCTCATCCTTCCAAAAATACAATATAAATAAGAAATAAAAGGTCTGGGGAAACAAGAAGTTGAATCTGGCAGAGCCGGTTAGACAACTTCTCGTCCTTCCAAAAATGTAAAGAGATAAGGAACAATAAAAGCTCTGGGAAACAAGAAGTTGAATCTGGTAGAGCCGGTTAGACAACTTCTCGTCCTTTCAACAATACAAAAGAAACAAATAAATGTTCTAAGTAACAATAACGTACAATTAGTAAACATAATCAATATCACGTTATACAACTATCAAACTTGGTCTCATCACAGAAATATGTTCTTATTCAAAATTCAAGATCATCCAGAAATAAAATACTCCATATTTAAGATTTAGGATTAGACAAAAGCAAAGTATTGTATACTCAAGATTCAAGAGTAGCTTCCCTTACCTCTATTACAGACTTAATCTCCTCGTTCTCCGAAAACTTCCAGAATGTCCCCTTTGCAACTAGAAATTCTTCCAACTCTCTTCTCTCAAAATTTTTCTAAGTTTTTGGTATAAATTTTCAGCCTCCCCCCCTTGGCTATTTATAGCAAAAAAATTTACTATTCATTTTTACTATTCATTTTTACTATTCATTTTAACTATTCATTTTTCTATTCATTTTACTATTACAAAAATAATTTTTTATTCACAATTTGATGAATTCTGATCTCTTATGACTCAAGGCAACGTGGAATACTTATCCCTTCCACAAATTATATATTTTTTTTTACTATTCACTTTTTACTATTCACAATTTACTATTCACTTTTTACTTTTTTTTTCTAGTATCTGAATTACAAATATTTTCAAGGGTCTTACACACACTGTCATCATTCGAATATGCATACTGTTATATTGCATACACATTACTTGCTGTTCAGGAAAGGTTTAAAGATTCATCCTATTTGTGAAAAAGATCTGAAAAGCGAGTATTTTTATAAAACACCAATTCAGCCCCCGCCCCTCTCTTGGTGTTGAGAAACCAAGCTCATCATTTCTAACAAAAGAAACAAACCACCGTCTCCAAATCCTCTTGTAAAGCCGAATACAAGTCCTTAGCTTCTCTAACTTGTGAACTGCAATGACTACAATATCTTTTAAAAGATTTACATATATCGTGCCTGACTCCTTATTCAATCTATTGTGATAACAATTATGCTATCCACATTTCCAAGAATCCCACCTTTCATGAGAGAACCAAACATATAGACATAGACTGCCACATTACTAGACAAAAGCTTCAAGATGGTCTCATTCTTCATGTGTCTTCTGCCAATCAAGTTGCTCACTTTTTCACCAAGTTTCTTTATCCTTCTCCTTTTAACACTATTGTATCCAAGCTAAACATGCATAATATCCATGTTCATCTTGAGGGAGGGTGATAAAGATCTAAACAAATCTCTTCTTCTGTTGTAACTGTTTTTAGTTTTCCTTCCTTGTATATATTTCTCTATTTTTGCTTCCATAGTAACATACATTGCTTAACTTCATTCTCAATAATAATTTTCTCTTGAGCCTTTTATCAAACACTTACATTATATGCTTCTTCTATTTGAGCATACATATTCAATAGGAAGAAATTGCCAATGTACTTGAGTAACTTTAATTGACTTTTGGAATTAGCTCCAATAGAAAATTATTTTCAAAAGAGAGCTCATGTATATTATTATGCGTCTATTTATAGATTTTCAATATTTGACGTAGTTTAATCGATTAAGCACATAATGTAATCTGTTAAGATTTTCCTTCTGCTTTAACAGTTTTACATCTGTATCAAATTTAACATATTAAAAACGCATGCAATCGATTATACAAATCAAACAAGCCAACAATATTCAAAATATGACTGTTATTGACAGTTATGGCTTTTCAAGAAAATGATTCTAAGATGACTCCACCAGCTCAAGGAACTCTATCTGCACCTACAACTCACAAAAATAAAATCAGGGGATATCATTAGAACCACTGATCAACAAAAGAGTCTTATAGAAGACTCAGATGACACATGCAAAAACACTACGGTTCACATGCAAAGGAAAACAGACAGACAAAAGAAAAAGAGTAGAAACTAACTTACTCTTTTGGAGAAATTGATCAGGTAGACTTGAAGATCTCGCTGTTGTGATCACTTAGGAAGTCTTTGATCTTCAAATAGATGAACGCAGGAGAAGAAATCCTAAAAGAAGTTAGATAACTCTAGAAAAGTGGTTTCTAGAGAGATTATATGTTTTAAAATAATGAAACTTGTTTATAATGAAACTATTTATATTAAAACCGTTTAATATTAAAATAATCGAGTCTTAATATTTTTAAACTGCTACCACTTCTAAATACCATTTTCTAGGTCTTTACATTTTCTCCCACAAGAAAATTTTTTGTCCTCGAAAATTCACTCATCAAGTAAAAAGAAAAGTATGCTCTCCAACTTTACTCTTATCATACCCATCTAGCTTGACCGAGATACTACTCCTAACAACTTGATTGATTGAAAACATTGCCTCTACGTTAAATACTATATTGTTAATAGTGTAGATTGGTCTAGCCCTTTTGATGAAGACAACTACTCAACCTCAACTTAAAACTTGAATGATTCTTTTCGTCTGATCCACTAAAATTGTATCTACCTAAACTAAACTCACCTTCCATATATCCTCTACTACTATTGTAAGTTCTTCCAATAACTAAATATAGCCTTAGGTCTTAATCTGATACATGCTCGATATCTCTTCACATCATCTTATTCACTCTTTGAATCGTCACCCAGCTAACTTGATCACCCTCAATTTCTGATCTACTGCCAAATGTTTACACTCTTAATCACCCATCCCTAGTGTACTGAAGGAAAACGAAAACAGTTGTTTTTGACAATATGCAGCAGTTTTCGAACCGAGGTATATATTGACGAGGTTAAGGATGATGGACTTTTGGCTTCGGTTCCAATTGAGGCAATAGATTAAAGGTTTCTTCTTCGGTTCCCCAGTTACTGAAGTAGTAAAGAAGAAGAAAAAAGGGGAGGGGTTTTGACCTTGCTTCAATCGAGATAATAAGGTGGGTCTATGGCAGCAATTCAAACAAAAACTGAGGTCGTAGACTGCTTTCTACCTCATTTTTTGCCACATCCAAGACCTATACTCTGCCATTGTTTTTAATAGTATGTGTATTTTTATGACATCCACTATCACAAAAATAGACCTGCATATAAAACATAATATTTACAACATAGATTCAACACAACAGTCAATATTTACAGCACATAATGTTTAAAGTCTATAATAACTATAAATCAACTAAACTAATATGTGCTAATGTATTTTAAATGCTAATAACTACGCACTATTGTATAATCTGATTAGATGTTTAGCAAATGTCTTCCTTAGGAAAGTAAGGGACTTCTTAGGAATTGGATTAGGAGACTTGAATCTTTGCATAAGACACATGATTTTAATTAGTGTATATGAATTCTAAATGATGGAGAAAAACAAAATTCATGAAATCCAAATATTATCGTTTTTCAACCACTTTTAATATGGGCACGAATATTGTGTGCAATCCAATACATTACGTAGTATCCGCACTCATATGACCCACTTTGTCTATTACACTACAATATATCATCATAGTTATAAAAGTTAATGAAGATCATCAGAACAAAACAACTATAAGAAAATATGGACCAAAATGTCAAGCCTTGAGAGCCAACCATGCAAGCTTTTTAGTCTTAGCAGTTGATCTCATGGACAACATCATATGTGCTGCAAGGGAACTATTAAAAAAATGGCTTTAGCATACATTTATAAAACAAATAAAGTCCAAACATTGAGGTTCTTACCAATCTACTACTTGTCTGAGATGATTGGGAGAGGACTTGTGCAATGAGCAGACATAACAATGTTCTTCAGTATAGAAACAACAAGTAGTTGTCAATGGTGCTTGAAATTAATAATAACTTAAGTGTTATATACTAAAATCACATATTGAACTTTGAAGTTAACAAACTTCACTTACCCAGATATATAAGGGACAAAATATATCTCATTTCCCCTTCCAAAACTGTGGGTGAGGTATGTTTGGATGTCATCAAATTTATTTCCTTCGTGAGTGCCTTGGGGATCAATGAACCCGTAAACATCATTGTTCCCTGTTGAAAATAGAATGGCTTAATTTCTCACACCAAGAGGGGCGTGAATTGGTGAAATGTAAAAACAATCTTCATCATTGTTTTCCCATGCAATATAAGCTTTCCTTTGTTTCCTGTTCTTATCATGATGATACTTGGAGAATTCTTTCTGCTTGTTCTTCAAGTCTGGACAGTCAGGCTTGATATGACCATTCTTTCCATATTCATAACATTGAACAACGTTGCTTCTTGAATTCTTCTTTCCTCCTCTTGAGAAACTTGCATTGTTAGTTGCAGAACTTTTATTTTTCCTAAATCTGCCAAATTTTCTTACCATCATATTCATCATTTCTTTTTCTTGTATATCTACATCTGAATCAGTTTCAGATTCATGAATTTTTGTAGCTTTCTTGCTTGCGGCTTTTAGAGCAATAGATTTCTTCTCTTCAATTTCTTCTTCCTCGTTTAGCCTTCCAAGCTCCAATTCATGTTCTCTCAGCTTTCCAAACAGGGTTGCCAAATTCATGCTTGTAAGATCTCTTGATTCAGATATAGTAGTGACTTTCGGTTGCTAGTTTCTATTGAGGCTTTTCAAGATCTTTATGTTGATTTCTTCTTTATCAAACACTTTCCCGAGAGCCATGAGGTGATTAACTCTGTGTGTGAATTGTTTCTATACCTCATAAATCATCTCACCATCCTTCATTCTGAATAACTCATATTCTTGTATGAGAGAATTCTTTCTGGCCCTTTTCACTTCATCCGTTTCTTCATGTGTCACTTCAAGAACCTCCCACATTTCTTTGGCAATCTTGCATTGTGATATCCTAAAAAATTCATCCATTGTTAGTGCATAAGCAATAACATTTCTAGCCTTATCATCATATTGAGCTCTTCGGTTCTCATCTTGAGTCCACTCAGAAAAGTTTTTCAAAACAGTTTTTCCATTTACAACATGAGTTGGCTCAAATGGATTGTTTAGAGTTGCATCCCAAATTCCGTTATCCACGGATTCAAGAAAGATTTGCATCCTAATTTTCCAGAAAGCATAATTTTCTCCAGCAAATAATGGTGGTCTATTTGTGGATGCATCTTCACCAAAGGTTTGAAAATTTAAAGCCATTTCTCAGGATCAGTCGATTCAAAAAAAAAAGATAATCGACTTGTTTTTCAAATATCTTATGAAAACCAACTCTGGTGCCAATTGTTGAAAATAGATTGGCTTAATTTCTCACACCAAGAGGGGGGTGAATTGGTGAAATGTAAAAACAAAGTTTTCTTTAAATCTTTTTGGCAAAGTGGATGCCTTTATAAGCTTTCCTGAAACGCAAGGAAACATATTTGTTTATGCAGCGGAAATATAATCGATTAAGTACAGAAAGAAGTCGACTGAATAAAAAGTGCAGGGATAGATAGATCAAACGCTGAGTTTTTATACTGGTTCGGCCAAGCCTACATCCAGTGTCCTTCCAACCACAGGAAGCCAATGCACTATAATGATTAAGGTTTTTACAACAAGGTTTTTATAGCGACCTCACCTCAAAAATATAAAACACCTCTCTAACCCTCTAATCAAAATATAGGCATATACAAAATAGACTAGCAACAAGAATCCCCTCTCTTGATGCCAAACCCTTTGAGCCACCCTTAAAGTCAAGAACGCAACACACTCTTTTTCCTGTAATCACAATAAGGAAACCTCAATCCAATCTTTACAAGATTGTAGCCTCTGTAAGTGCAGTTAACTTGCTCTTCAAGAATCCATAAGTAAATGATCACCACAGTCACTTCTTGTTTCTTGGAGCTCTTTCTCTTTCTCTGTAAGAATGCACTTTCTGCAAAATATATCACAAACTGTTAGATTCACAAAAGTTCTTATAGAAATCAAATTCGCGTCAATTTATAGATTTTCACAATTTTGACGCATTTTAATCGACTAAGCTACTAATGTAGTCGAATATAGCAATTCTGTTATAGCAGTTAGCAGTAGTCAATGCAGTTAATTGAATGGACAATTAGTGCAGTCGAATCAAAATAAATGCTTGGTCAACATATTCAAAAATATAGTCGTTGTAACATTTAACTCAAGCATTAACAGAATTTCAAAATTGTAACAGACTTAGTCGAATGCAGGTTGCATGTAATCGACTATTCAACATAGTTAAACAAAGTTTTGAAAAACTTTCTCTTTGAAAATACTCACAACACACTTTGAAAAAGTTTGTGCAAAGCCACGAGTTTTAATCGACTCACCCCATAATGAAGTCGACTTAAAACTGTTGTTTTGCCACACAATTAAAAGTTCAACATAAGTGCTTGTGGTTTTCCTTCTATAAAACATCAGACATGCATTCACTAATAAAATCAATTATATAGCACAGTGAAATGCAATGTATCAACACAATCATGTTCTCAATGCTTTTAAATAAATTTACATATTGATTAAAACATATAGCATGTAAGCAATAGAACATGTAACACATAAACAACATGTGTTATTAATTATGTTGTCATCATTAAAAACCAAAAGCTCTGAGATTGTAGGTTCAGCTAAACCAGTGGTCTTCCTATCAACAATCTCAACAGCGTGAACCAAATTGAACCGCACATAACATATTTCATATGTGACAGGGCAATGAGGAATATAATCACAATAATAGTCCAATAATCTCAAGGAAACATCACAATCTTCATAATTACCAACCCAACAGATTTAAGCTTCCATTACAACCAATTGCAACCAATAAAAACAAATTATGTACATTAGTAAATCTCAAACGAAAATGCAGAGGACCTGGAACAAAATTTATAATCCAAATTGAGAACGAAACAAGAATAAAATGTAAATGGAAACCAAATTGTTTAAGCAAAACCTGTTACAAACAGAAAACGAAACTCAGCCAAAATGGGAGAACAAAAAACACATGAAAAGTAGAACGAATTATGAATAAACCAAAATTGAAACTGAATTGAAATTGTAAAATGACATTGGAATGGAAAATGAAATTCGAATTGGATTTGGAAACGAAGAATAACAAGAACGCAAACTATAAATTACTAATCAACAAAGGAAATTTGAATAAGGAATAATGAAAAATTACAAAGAAATAAAGCAAAACCTAAGGGAGCATTCTTCACGTCCAAGAGCTTCAATGGAACAATAATATATGTTTTTTAAGTGTAAAATGCAATAGAGAGCTATTGGGCACTCCACCTTAGGTTAGGAAGTCAACCCCTAAAATGAGCTTTAACCAAATTGACCAAAAATAGGTCCAATAGTGCTAAGTTTAACCCAGAAAAAAAGAAAACGAAATTGCAATTGCAATTAAACTAAAATGTTGATGTGGAAAATGGTTGTTGACGTGGCAACTTTTTTGGAGTCCCAAAATATAATCCTAAAATTGCCCTGAAAATAATAACGGGAATAATTAAGCTCAGATAATTCAAATTAATTAAAATAAGAATTATTGGTCAAATTAAGCCCAAATATAAAAAGTGAGGAAATATTGAACAATTAAGCACAATTCACTAATTACATTTGGTGTGGAAAGCTAAGTGAATAAGACAAAATAATGAATCATCAATAATGTCATCTACTGAGACCTTGACCTCATCCTTTGATAGCTCCATGCAAACAACAAGAGTCGCTACCTGAAACATTGTTCCACGAGTCATCAGCATCATCCCATTACCATCTAAAACATATAGGAGACATGGATTAAATTTTAGTAGATAAAAATATTTTTATATATTATGGATTCTATGTTTTAAAGTTAAGGGTATTTAAATAATTTTCAATTTTTTTTAATTTTTTGATTTTAAATTAAAAATAAAAGTTATTAAAATACTCCTATATTTAAAGTATGTTTTTTTTTTCTGAATAAGAATTATTTTATTAACTAAAAGGTTTAAACCCTCGGATGGTCCTCATGTTTATATGGAAATCTCAAATAGGTCATCATATTTTCAACTGTCTCAATTGGGTCCATATGTTTACAAAATATCTCAATTGGGTGTTAAGTTGTCACAAACGGCGTTAAAATGTGCTGAAATGGATATACTGAGGTGGATATTTTATTAAAAAAAATATAGTGTCAGTAATGACATGGAATTTAATAAATACATAAAAATAGAAAAATTATGCGATTAAAAAAAAGGGGATTTGAGAGTCTGAGTTTCGTCTTCTTCGCTATCCCCCTAAAAAATTGCAGCACTATCGTCCATGTCATGAGGAAACTGGAGAAGGAAGAACTGGTGATGAAGGAAGAAGGTGGTGGAGCTGAAGGGGTGGATCTGAGGAAGCTCTTGTGTGGTGAGACAGTGCCGCGGAAAACCCCATTGAAGCTTCGTCAGCTCTGGCGGCGGGGACAATGGCGACGACGGCCGGGGCGGCGTTGATGTTATTTTATGTGCTGAGCCGGCGACTGTCGTGGAAGACGGAGGAGGACAGCAAGGATCACGGAGGCTGCGGCGACGTGTCGAAATCGAGCAGATCGGCGCGCCGGAGCCCTCATCTTCTTGCCGCTCTACGACATCGGAACCCTAGGCCATCCGCCGCTGCCATCTCCGGTGAGATTTAATCACATTATCTTCACCCTCTTCTCTGCCACGTTTCTCTGTGTGCGTGTATCACCTTTTCCCCTCCTTTCTCTGTTTTGATTCTTTCTCGATTTGGATTCGTTCCGGGGGTGATTGGGGCTGATTGGGTGCATTCTAATGGGTTGTTGCTACCAAATAGAGAGATGGTGAATCAGATATTGTCATACATATAATAATAGAGTTTTTACTTTTTACTGTAATTATGTGCAGCTCAAATTGTGGAGTTATACCAAGATATTATCATGGAAATTCTGTCATGGCTTGAAAGATCTCCTGCTATTCAAGTACGTTTCAAAAGGGTGAAACCAACTTGTCTCCGATTCGATTTTGCAGTGCGATGGCTTTGGTTTCGCAAAGGAGATGACAACAAAGATGAACAGGCAGTAGCGATTTAGGGTTGGAAGGATTTTCAAATTGGTTCTCTTGTGGATTTTCTGAGTGTAGGCCATTTTTCTCACTTTTTTCTGCTTACATTATTTTTTTATTTTTTTTTATTTATTAAATTCCATGTCATTACTGACAATATATTTTTTTTAATAAAATATCCACCTCAGTATATCCATTTCAGCACATTTTAACGCCGTTTGTGACAACTTAATGGTTATGGCAAAATTGGTTCAATTTTCCAAATATTTGGACTCAATTGAGATATTTTGTAAACATATGGACCCAATTGAGACAGTTGAAAATATGATGACCTATTTGATATTTCCATATAAACACGAGGACCATCCGAGGGTTTAAACCTAACTAAAATTTGATACAAAAGATTACATAAGTTAACAAATCTCATATATATATATATATATATAATTATACTTTTTTAATTTAAAAAACTAAAATAATAACACTGATAAAATATTATTTAATAATTTAAAAATAAAATAAAAGATCGTAGGTGTTTTAAATTTTTTTGTAAATATAGTTTGATAAATATTGTTCTAGTAAGTATGGTGTTTCGATGATTGATATCATGATGTTTGAATGATTTGTATGAGGTGATATTGATAACTTGTTAGGGTGTTTCTAGTTCTTTAATGTATGATCAGTAGTCTTATGCATTGGTATACTATGTGAATGTGAAGTGATCTTAATGGTTTCAAAGGTATGGAAATGAGTTCTAAGGAGGAACTTCTTGGTGTTGGTTTCAAGTATCATTAGTATGAATGTAGGAACCTCAATCTTGGGGGTTATCCTAACACTCTAATGATCTTTCATTCTCAAGTAGAGAAGATTGACACATGTGGTGAGAGTAGTAGGATGTCTTAGTCTTAGGTGCTTCCAGTATGATCTAAGGCATGGAGCAGACTAACCTTGTGAGTGTGGTAGAATGAAACCCATTGGCAATGACTTTGCAAAGTAGTAAAGGCCACCACAAGTGCACAACCCGTCATTCGACATTCATTCTAAATTTGGATATTCAGTCTAGGTCCTTGTATATTAGGATGTGTGGGTTGATGTCTGTTGTATGTGATTCATGTATACCTTATTCTAAATGCTATATGACTTATCTTATATCTAGTTTAACCTTGTGTTTGTGTGTTATTTGTATGTGCTTGTGCTTAAATCTTGGCTATGATCATCGAGTGCGTGTGAACAGAGAGTGATGAGGTGAAAGTGGAGCGAGCAAGTTCTTGATGGAGATGCCCCTGATGCATAGATAAATTAATAGTTATTTGTTTTAGACTTTTCTTCTTTTAGTGGTTGAGACTATCACTCTTGTATATAGTTTTGACACAACGATATTATATATAAACTTTAAATTTATGGTTGTTTTTGGCAACTATCTAGTGTAATGCTATATTTTTTGCTGTTACACAAACCATACAGTTTTGACAAAGAAAACAATTAATTAAGTTTTAATTATATATGAAATTTTATTTTTATTTGTTTAAAAATTAATTATTTTTACAATCTACATAAATAACATGCAAAGTAAAAAAGTAGGATATATACTCCTTGGATGGTCTTCATATTTGTTCAGGAATCTCAATTTGGACCTCTCGTTTTAAGTTGTTTCAATTCTCAATTTTGAAAATGTAATGCAATATGGTCTTTTGTGTTAATATAAAATTGATGACGTTAATTCAATGTCACGTGTCAGTGTGCTTTTTTTTTTAATTTTAAAAATTTTTCTTTTAAAAACTTTGTCACGTGTCAAATGATGATCTTGTCATATGGCAGAGACAGTGTGACGTGACAGTGATAATGACACGTATCACTATTGGAGAAAATGTCACGTGAAAAATCTCAATTTAGTCATTTTATTTGTATTTGATCTCACTTTAGTTTTTTTTTTTTAAATTGAAACAATTTCACCCCTCCAAATCAAAACCAAATTTAACTTTTATATAGATATATAAAGATATTTTCAAATCGATATTTATAAAAAAAAATTTAAAATTTATATTTTACATTAAACATATTTTAAATTTTATGAAATTTTAATAAAAACATCATTATAATATTTATTTTATATTTTTATAAAAATATTTTAAAATTTTATATTTTAATTTATAATATTACTATTTTCAAAAGTTCAATAAAAAATATAAATTTTACATTGAACCTTATTTAAAAATATAAATTTTAAAATATTTTTATAACGATTTAAAATAAATATATTTAAAATTTAAAAACAAAATTTATAACAATTTAAAATAAATATATTTAAATAAACTTAATCTTCTTAAAAAAATTAATAAAAATATAAATATTTGTTAAAAATATCATGACAATAATTATAACATTTATTAGTTATAAAAATATCATTTAATAAAAAGGTCATTATAATATTTATTTTAAATTGTTATAAAACTATTTTAAAATTTTATATTTGAATTTATAATATTTTTATTTTTAAACCAACTTTAACATTTATATAGAAATTATTAATATTTAACATTTGTATAGAAATTATTAATATATAAATATTTGAAACAAAATTTAAATAAACTTCAATTTAAAATATAAATTTAATATTGATAAAAATATTTAATAAAAATATCAAATGTAATAAAAATATCATTATATATGTATACAAAAGTTAAATTTGGTCTTAATTTGGAGATGGATGAAATTGCTCTAATTTAAAAAAAAATATAAGACTAAAGTGAGACCAAATACAAAAAAATTGAGATTTTTCACATAATACTTTCCTAACAATGACACACGTCACACTATCACTATCACGTCACACTATCTTTGTCACGTGGTAAGATTCTTATTTGACATGTGACAAAGTTTTTTTTAAAAAAATAAATAATTTTTTTTAAAAAAAAAATAAATAAATAAGTTTTAAAAAAATGATATACTGACGGGTGACACTGAGTTAACGTTGTCAATTATGTCTTAATGGAAATGATCAAATATCATCACATTTTTAAAATTGGGGACCCAATTGAGACAACGTAAAACTAAAGGACCGAATTGATATTCATGTACAAAGATGAGGACTTTCTGAGGGTTTTAACCTATTTTTATACCTACGTATTTGATTATATATACTACATCTAAATCTCAATCAATTGAATGAGTTTTACTAAATAGACAATGCTGCAAAGTATAATACGAGTATTCGTTTGTAGTTACTCTTGGCTAATAATTTTAGTCCTATTTTACTAAGTTACTCTTAACTCATCCAATTATTCTTTTTCAAGTCATTTCTAACTTAACCAAGTATTATTTTCCAAACCATATGGCTTAACCAAGTACTCTTTCCCAATCTACTTGTGATTAATTTTGTTCAAGTATTTTTTCTACAAGTCATTTTTAGCTTAAGCAAGTATTATTTTACAAGTCACTTATGACTTAAACAATATTCTTTGAACTGTTCACTCTTTTCTAACAAGTGAGTATTCTTTGTCTAACATTCACTCCTAGTTAGGATACAGAGATAAGATATTTTTGTGATCTTGGATAATACTTTTTGCTTGATAAATGAAGATTATTGTTTGTCAATGTATGAGAGATTAACATTCTTCTTTCTAACGTGTTGATTTGAATACTATAGTCTTCTTCCCTTAAGTTTTAGTTGGCTCAATTTTTTTTACAACATATTTGTGTTGTGCACATAGTCTCTCACTTTTTTTCTTCTTCTCCTCAATGATTTTATGGTTTCAAAAAAATTAGCAGTTGTAAATCTTCTGGCTGCTTGAGAGTAGCTTCGACTATTTTGAATTTTTTTTTCTTAATGAGCTTGAGTTGAGTGTCTTTAAAGCACTACGTGCATTAATAGGTATTTTTCTTCATTTTGTCAAAGTTCTAATAACTTTAATTGCTTATAATCTTCTTGGGCAATTTGAATTTACTTGAATCAACTTAAGATATAGTGTTGTACTATGTTGACAATTCTTCCAAAGTTGATGATGCTTTGTTTAGGAATTTGACTAAAGAAAATTAACTTTTTAGCTCTTTGCTCGAAAAATCTTCTAACATGTTTTGTCTTTTGGCCAACAAATCTCGTTGTCAAACATAAGAGGTAATAGATATTCCCCCCAACCATAAAGTAAACATGTAGTTTTTTTTACTGATTCTAGCTTATTTCTTTGGATTTTTAATGTATACGAGTTTTTTTAATTAGTTTATTAGACATTATTTAAGATTGTCCAATGTTGATCGTTTATTAGATGAAATACTTACATCTTACATAATCTATTTATCACATTATCTTTTAGACAAATCATTTCACTTTGCTATTTTTAGCACTTAATCAAAATTATAAAGTGTTGTACGTTTGTTTTCTAACAAAAATAAAAAAATATCAAAAGAAAAAAATAAAATAAATTCATCTTTTAAATCGAAAAGAAAATTATAATACACTCTCTTACGGATAAAAACACATAACTAAGAAAACTATTTTTCTTTTCTTTTTTAAGTTTTCTCTTCCTAGAAAATAAAAAGGAAGTAATTATAGTGTCTTTTATATAAAAAATGTTATGAATTTTTTATAACAAGAAAAATAAGTATTAGAGTAAAATTCATTTCATATAAGACTTTTTTTTTATATTCTCTTACTCGAAGATTTTGACTCAAATTTTCATGTCATGTTTCATTCTTTTTTTCTTATTTTATATTGTTTATTTTTTAATAGGTCATTAGTGGGATCAATCCGATGTAAACTTATTAGTGCCAACAGGACTTTATTGATGTGAATATTTTGCGTATGAACAGCTTTTTCCTATCACTTCTCTTATAATGAATACCTATGTGCTTTTGTTATAGAATGAAAGACAATATTTTTTTGTAATGTGCAAGATCCTATGATTGTACAAAACATAATATTTTTTTATTTCTAATTGTAATTGAGTTCTACTATAAACCTTTTCTAATCTAGATACTTTCTGAAAACATGAAATATAGAAAAAAACTTCCTAAAATATTATTCTATTACTTATCATTTATTGTATTGCATAATACATATAAAAAAAAACTTTTTATATGTAGTTCATAAATTACATTAAATAATTATATTAATAAGAAAAATAGCTACCTCTTAAATAGAGAGAGAAACCCATAAATAAGGAGAAAAAACAAAGTAACTTGGTATATAAAAGACTTAATAAAACTTGAGACATATAGTTTTAACTTCAACAGTGAGTTACAATGAATAAAATATCTCCTTAATTACTTAAGTATACATTACACTAAATTTACTCTCTTATGCCATGAATACCATTAAAAAAAAGCATATTGAAATAAATAATCTATTATTAGAGAGAAGATTCATGCCAAACTTTCCCTTATACACTCTCTTATCATTCCGATTTCACAATTTCTATTGAGAATTATTGAAATATATTCTCAGTTCGAGAGAGACCCTTAAAAAAAATAATGGTATAAATGAATTTTTTACTATGTGTGTAAAACCATTCCTTGTTTACTTTTCCCACTGTATAAATGTAACATCCCAATAAATAGTAATTACCATTAATCAGAACTAATCACATTTACAGAAATTACAGTGCAGTCTTAATATTTACAACAGCTGCTCAAAATTTAAAACTGAACGTACTACAATTATAGCGTTCAGGATCTATCAAAATTATAACAATTCTGGATGAACAGTACTGCAAAACTATATACAGAACTTCCAAAATACAGTACAGAAAATCTAACAGCTACTACGGAACGAGCACTCTACTGCTCAGCTTTAACTTCAACTTCTACCAAGTTGGCATCCTCCAAATTTTCTTCTTCCAGCATTGTTTCCAGAGGTGCCTCACCATCTGCTCACATCCACAACGGATGATCATTGCATTGACAAGACGGACATACAGAAACAGCAGACAACACAAGGAAAACGCAAGGGTAAGCTTAGGTAATTTAATTTATACAATCAACATATTTTAACATAGTAAATCAATCATACATTTCATACAACATTAGATATATTTTCTCGCATACAGTAGCTTATCCAAATTCTCATAATTAAAGACTGTCCGGACTGTATGAAGCCATGTATCTACAGGCGTTCTTACACCCGGGTGGTGTGGTAACTGGGATACACTCAACAGCTGCCACCCGAGGTTAACCCTATCAGTCCAAAGTACTCAGTAGGACTAGGGCCTCCTGCCATTCCCACGCATGACCTACTCCCCTCTACATGAGGATGAGCACTCACGGAATATCAGGATAAACAGCCATCAGCAGCTTTACCATGGTCATACTACACTACTTCTCATATTCACATCATGGAGACGTTCCTCCTTGGAACGCTCATTCACAATCCAATCCCATAAAATTCATTCAAATACCATTCGCACATATTAACCAGTTCTCTTATTCACATTTTCATTCTATGTTCCACTCTCTTAATTTAAACAAAGTTTATCATTTAATAGATTCAGATGATTGTATTACAGTACACTGCTATCACGTTTCTGAACAAAAGAAACGCACCATTATTCATTCACAGACGTTGAGACAATTGACTAATTTAATTGAAATTGAGTCTAAAAGATCCAAATAATACTTAGGAAAATTCTAAGTATAAAGACTTGAGGTTAAATGAAAAGGACCATCATAGTTTAAATGATTTCAAATAAATAATCAGAGCATTAGTAAATTCGGAAACGAACACTGCCAGTCAAAGACCGAACGTTAATTAATAAATTGAACGAACGCTGTGAAGTTCGCTCACGAGCAATGATAAGGACGAGCGTTCAGTAGAAACTGAACCCTCCTTAGGACGAACGCTAGGTCAATGACCGAGCACCAAATAGAACGAACGCTCATCTGAATGGACTTTCGGTATCAGACCGAACGCTAACTAGGACGAATGCTCAATCTAAGACCGAGAGTTCCTTTGGACGAACGCTCAGTCTAATACTAAGCGCTGCTTATGACGAACGCTGGTAAACAAAACCGAACGTCCTAACTATACTTCAATTTATTTTCAATCGTGGTACAAGCTAAGCCAAGCCGAACGCTCACACTTAACTCTTGACACCAATAACGCTCGTTCTTAATCAGAGTCTTTTCCAAATGAAAGAACCCTTATTCTAAGTGATTATCCAGGGAAACCGAACGGTATAAGACCGTTCGACAACGAGCGTACATGATCAATCAGAGAAGATAAAATTTCCAGATTTTTCAAACACGATAATTTCACAGATTTCATATGATTTGAACTTTAAAAATTTCATCTTCACCATAAATCTCATACATTACAGAATTCATATTACAATCTCATCAATACAGAATTTTTCCAGTTCAAACATATCATCATCAACATACAGTTCAAATCATTTTCATTCCAAACCATACAGAAAATCAATCACATTACAACTCATACATCTCATTCTCTGCATACGGTTCCAACGATATTTATAATATACATCCAATGCAACCATACTCATTCATGCACACTTAAACAGAAATTGTTTCATGCAGTTCAGACATTCCAGTACATTTCATTGCTTTCATACAATCAAACCAGTATTAAATTAAATTACTAAAGCTTCCCTTACCTGATCTAGCAGTGCACTTCCAAATGTTTATGGTTTCTCTAGTGCTCTCACGGCTTTCTATCCAGAAATTCACCCCACGATTTCTACTTAATCTAAGATACCAAAATCACATACAGTTCAGACCTATAATTCATTCATGCAACCAGAATTTGGTTTGCAGAAACAGAAGAAGAGAACGTTAAGGGAAGAGAACTTACCAGCCACAGAATTCTAACTTGTTCGGTTCTAATGAAAGCTTTCAACACCGAGAATTATTCTACGGTTTCTGAAATGGAAGCAGA
The DNA here is from genome assembly GCF_029865625.1 of Vigna umbellata. Lineage (NCBI taxonomy): Eukaryota > Viridiplantae > Streptophyta > Magnoliopsida > Fabales > Fabaceae > Vigna > Vigna umbellata. Next base: position 21,069,902 of record NC_142175.1, on the reverse strand, counting down.
GATGTTGGTAGTGAGTGATCTTAGAGAGAAGATGAAAGAGTTTAGAGAGAAGGCAGAGATGAAGAAAGCTATAGTTTCGTGAGGAAGAGGGTGATTGCACGCAGAGAATGGGAAGAGTTTTCCTGAAAATTCACTTCCTTCCTTCACAGAAACTAACTCCCATTCTCCACACACCACTTGTCTTCCACTAACATTCTCAGAGTGCTCCAACCGTGACACATGGCAGGCGCATGCAGTGGAAGTGTGAGTGCATTTTGACGTGTCACGGTGCATTAATTGATGATTAGAGAATGAATTAGTGTGTATTAATTTATCAGGTTCTCACATTCCCCCTAACTACAAAAATTTTCGTCCTCGAAAATTATAAAGCTTACCAGGGAATAGGTGAGGGTACAATTCCTTCACAGCCTCTTCCACCTCCCATGTTGAATCACCAGTCTTTGCATTCCACACCACTTTCACGAGACGAACATCCTTTCCTTTGTAGAGTCTGGTGCGGCTGTCTTCCACACAAACAGGTTGCATCTCCAATGTCCTGTCTGGGCGAATTTGGATGTCTTCTAACTCCAGTACATGTGATGGATCAACTATATATTTCCGGAGTTGTGAAACATGAAAGACTGGATGAAGGTTGGACAGTTGAGGTGGTAAAGCCAGTTCATACGCAACTGATCCAATCTTCTTCAGAATTTGATAAGGTCCAACGTACTTAGGTGATAGCTTCTTTGGACGAAGAACTCTCCCCACTCCAGTGATTGGATTCAGCCTGAGGAACACGTGATCTCCAGCAGCAAACTCTAAGGGTCTTCTTCTCTTATCAGCATACGATTTCTGCCTGCTTTGAGACGTCTTCAATCGTTCTTGAATTAATTTCACCTTCTCGGTTGTTTGTTGGATTAATTCAGGTCCGGTTAATGCAGTCTCACCTTCTTGGAACCAACACAAAGGAGTTCTACACTTTCTTCCATAAAGAGCTTCAAACGGTGCCATTCCTATGCTTGCTTGAAAGCTGTTATTGTATGTGAATTCAACAAGCGGCAGAACTTCATCCCATACTCCCATATGATCTATAACACACGTCCTCAACAAGTCTTCAAGAGTCTGGATGGTTCGTTCAGATTGGCCATCCGTCTGAGGGTGATAAGCAGAACTCATTTGCAGTTTGCTCCCCAATTCTCCTTGCAATGACTGCCAAAAACGAGATGTGAATCTCGTGTCTCGATCTGATATAATGCTTGAAGGAACTCCATGCAATCTAACAATCTCCTTAACGTACAATTTGGCCAAGTTTGTCATGGACATCTTTAAATTAACAGCCAGGAAATGGGCGCTCTTAGTCAATCTATCCACAATCACCCAAATTGAATCATGGTTTCGGACTGTACGTGGCAGATGAGTCACAAAATCCATGGAGATGCTGTCCCACTTCCATTCTGGAATTTCCAATGGCTGCAGCAATCCCCCTGGTCTTTGATGTTCAACCTTGGCTCTTTGACAGGTTAAGCAAGAGGACACAAAACGTGCAATGTCACTCTTCATACCAGGCCACCAGAAGGATAAACGAAGGTCTTGATACATCTTAGTCATGCCAGGATGCATGCTAAGACGGCTGTGATGTCCCTCCTCCATTATAATCCGCTTCAGCTCACTGTCATTTGGAATGCACGTCCTATCCATGTAACGCAATAGGCCATCCGTTCCAACATTGAATTCTTTGGCTTGATCCGAACCAAGCACGCTCAAGATCTTCACCAGTCCTTCATCCTCACGTTGCTTCATCCGAATTCTATCAAACACATCACTAGAAATTCTAAGATTACAGCATCTGATAACGTCCGTTCCCAAGTCGAACTGCAACCTTAGATCTCTAAAGCTTTCCACCAAATTCAGCTCCTTCACCATCATTGCAGAGACCCTTACAGCCTTCCTACTCAAAGCATCAGCCACCACATTAGCTTTTCCAGGATGATACAACAGTTCGAATTCATAATCCTTCAAGAATTCAAGCCACCTCCTTTGCCTCATATTTAATTCCTTTTGATCAAAGAGGTACTTGAGACTCTTGTGATCACTAAACACTTGGAACGTTGCACCATACAGATAATGCCTCCAAATTTTTAATGCAAACACGACTGCTGCTAGCTCCAAGTCGTGTGTGGGGTAATTCTTCTCATGAATTTTTAACTGCCTGGAAGCGTATGCCACTGCCCTTCTTTCCTGCATCAGTACACAGCCCAAACCTTGATAGGATGCATCACAATATACTTCAAAAGGTTTAGCCGTGTCTGGAATGACCAACACAAGAGCACTCGTTAATTTCCTCTTTAATTCCTGGAAGCTCTCCTCACATCTATCTGTCCAAGCAAACGGTTGATCCTTCCTGGTGAGGTAAGTCAGAGGGGCTACTATCTTAGAAAATCCTTCAATAAACCGCCTGTAGTAGCCCGCGAGTCCCACAAAGCTCCTAATCTCCGTGACAGAACGTGGACTCTCCCAATCCAGCACTGCCTTCACCTTGGCTGGATCTACTGCAATACCACCAGCAGAAACAACGTGCCCCAAAAATTGGATCTCCTTCATCCAGAATTCACACTTTGAACGCTTGGCATACAGCTCTTTCTCCCTCAACACGCTCAAGACAATTCTCAAATGGTCTTCATGCTCTTCAAAGCTCTTGGAATAAATGAGGATATCATCAATAAACACCACAACAAACTTATCCAAGTACGGTCTAAAAATTCTGTTCATGTAATCCATGAAGATTGCAGGTGCGTTTGTCACTCCAAAGGGCATCACCACATACTCATAATGACCATATCGAGACCGGAAAGCAGTCTTCTGAATATCCTCCTCTTTCACTCTAATTTGATGATAGCCCGAACGTAAGTCAATCTTAGAAAACACACACGCACCATGCAACTGATCTAGAAGATCGTCTATCCTTGGCAGTGGATACTTGTTCTTGATGGTCAGCTTGTTAAGTTGCCTATAATCAATGCATAGCCGTGAGCTGCCATCCTTCTTCTTAACCAACAACACAGGTGCTCCCCATGGTGAAGCACTTGGACGGATAAACCTCTTGTCCATCAATTCTTCAATCTGTTTCTTGAGTTCGGCCAACTCAGCTGGTGCCATTCTGTATGGTTGAACCGAGATGGGTGCAGCAGTGGTTACCAAATCAATTGTGAATTCTACCTCACGGATGGGAGGTAGACCAGGTACTTCATCCGGAAAAACATCTGGAAATTCATCCACTACTGTTCGTCCTCCACTGGTATCAACATTGGATGAACGCTCTATCTCATTGCCTTCATACGTCATGATAAGGAAACAGCTTGCTCCCTCCATGATGTCCTCCTTAAACTGCCCAAGAGTGATTGACAGTTCTTCCTCTTCTTCATCTGGAAAGACTAACTCCTTCTTCCCACAATCAATGAGGATCCGATTGGTAGCCAACCAATCCATCCCCAAAATTACTTCTAAATCTTGCAGGGGTAAGCAAATGAGATTGACCTTATATCTACGCCCCTCAACTTCTATAGGACATCTTACACAAACTGTAGACGTCTTGATCCCACCAGCCGCTGGGGTTGACACCACCAGGTCAAACTGTAATTCACTCTCCACTATTCCCAGTTTCTCAACACACGCCTTCGAGATGAAGGAATGAGTTGCCCCCGAGTCATACAGTACACAGCAAGGCTTTCCATACAACATGCAAGTGCTGGTGATGAGTGTACCTGAACGAGCAGCTTCAGCACCAGTGATTGCGTACACCCTTCCTGTGGCTTGCGCACGTCCACCTCTCCCTTGTTGGGTTCTCCCAGTGTTCGGCGGCCTCATTGCCGCACGTCCTCCCATATTGCACTCGTTCTCCAAGTGGCCATTCTGTCTGCAACGAGTACAATATTTTCCTCCTGGCAACTGTGGACAAGCCCACCGATAGTGTGGTCCTCCACACTGATAACAGGTTAAGCTTCTCGGCTGTCCAGATTGGCCAACAGTGACCAAAGCTTGTGATCCGCCAGAGGATTGAGTGGGACGAGTATATGGGGACCCTCTCACATTTGATGCACCTCTGGACAAAACCGGACCCCTACTCACTTGTTGTTTCTTATGTTGTTCGGCCTCAGCAATGTTCTTCTCAAGCACCTTTGCTCTCTCAACCATAGCGGGGAAGGATCTGATACACAAGCAGGATATTAATACTTTCATATCACTCCTCAACCCGTTCTCAAACTTCCTGCATTGCCATTCTTCGCTGGTAGCCATGGTATTGAAACGGACAAGATGTTTGAATTTGTTGGTGTATTCTGAGACGGACATACTGCCTTGCACCAATTGAAGGAACTCCACCTCCTTAGCAAAGCGCACACTGTCTGGGAAATACTCTTCGTAAAATTTTGCTCTAAAAACCTCCCAATTAATAGGATTCTGCGCGTCAGTCAAGATGGCTTTCATGCTTGTCCACCAGTGACTAGCTTCACCAGTCAATAAGTATTCTGTAAAGGCCAACCGATTGTCATTTGGACACCTCTTCGCATCATAGATCCGCTCCATATCTCTAAGCCACTGATCCGCTTCATCAGGAAGTCCTTTTCCATTGAACTTTGCAGGGTGGTGCTGCAAGAAGCTTTCCAAACTCCATTCGGCATGAGGTGCAGCATTAGAAGAAGAGGCTCCTGGTGTGCCTCTAGCAGAGGTCAGCAGGTCCATCAACTGCCTCTGAGTTGCTTCAGAGCTGATACGTGAGGCCTCCAAACTATTCAGTGCTTCCTGGTTTTGCCTCATTAAGGCAGCGTTCTGTTCTATCAAAGTGGTGTTCTGTTGTTGAAGCCTGTCAATGACCGTCTCCAACATTCTGGTATTGTTAGAATTGTCAGCCTCGTTTGGCTGAGGTGGGGGAGGAAGTCTAGGCGCCATTCGTTTTCTGGATCAGAGAAAACGTAAGTTAGTTATGTTCAAGAGTTAAAAATAATAACTCATCAACACACAATAAGCACACAACGAAAGTATAGTGTACTCATAACCCTACATGTCCTTAAAAGAACAAAACTGCTCTGATACCAATAAATGTAACATCCCAATAAATAGTAATTACCATTAATCAGAACTAATCACATTTACAGAAATTACAGTGCAGTCTTAATATTTACAACAGCTGCTCAAAATTTAAAACTGAACGTACTACAATTATAGCGTTCAGGATCTATCAAAATTATAACAATTCTGGATGAACAGTACTGCAAAACTATATACAGAACTTCCAAAATACAGTACAGAAAATCTAACAGCTACTACGGAACGAGCACTCTACTGCTCAGCTTTAACTTCAACTTCTACCAAGTTGGCATCCTCCAAATTTTCTTCTTCTAGCATTGTTTCCAGAGGTGCCTCACCATCTGCTCACATCCACAACGGATGATCATTGCATTGACAAGACGGACATACAGAAACAGCAGACAACACAAGGAAAACGCAAGGGTAAGCTTAGGTAATTTAATTTATACAATCAACATATTTTAACATAGTAAATCAATCATACATTTCATACAACATTAGATATATTTTCTCGCATACAGTAGCTTATCCAAATTCTCATAATTAAAGACTGTCCGGACTGTATGAAGCCATGTATCTACAGGCGTTCTTGCACCCGGGTGGTGTGGTAACTGGGATACACTCAACAGCTGCCACCCGAGGTTAACCCTATCAGTCCAAAGTACTCAGTAGGACTAGGGCCTCCTGCCATTCCCACGCATGACCTACTCCCCTCTACATGAGGATGAGCACTCACGGAATATCAGGATAAACAGCCATCAGCAGCTTTACCATGGTCATACTACACTACTTCTCATATTCACATCATGGAGACGTTCCTCCTTGGAACGCTCATTCACAATCCAATCCCATAAAATTCATTCAAATACCATTCGCACATATTAACCAGTTCTCTTATTCACATTTTCATTCTATGTTCCACTCTCTTAATTTAAACAAAGTTTATCATTTAATAGATTCAGATGATTGTATTACAGTACACTGCTATCACGTTTCTGAACAAAAGAAACGCACCATTATTCATTCACAGACGTTGAGACAATTGACTAATTTAATTGAAATTGAGTCTAAAAGATCCAAATAATACTTAGGAAAATTCTAAGTATAAAGACTTGAGGTTAAATGAAAAGGACCATCACAGTTTAAATGATTTCAAATAAATAATCAGAGCATTAGTAAATTCGGAAACGAACACTGCCAGTCAAAGACCGAACGTTAATTAATAAATTGAACGAACGCTGTGAAGTTCGCTCACGAGCAATGATAAGGACGAGCGTTCAGTAGAAACTGAACCCTCCTTAGGACGAACGCTAGGTCAATGACCGAGCACCAAATAGAACGAACGCTCATCTGAACGGACTTTCGGTATCAGACCGAACGCTAACTAGGACGAACGCTCAATCTAAGACCGAGAGTTCCTTTGGACGAACGCTCAGTCTAATACTAAGCGCTGCTTATGACGAACGCTGGTAAACAAAACCGAACGTCCTAACTATACTTCAATTTATTTTCAATCGTGGTACAAGCTAAGCCAAGCCGAACGCTCACACTTAACTCTTGACACCAATAACGCTCGTTCTTAATCAGAGTCTTTTCCAAATGAAAGAACCCTTATTCTAAGTGATTATCCAGGGAAACCGAACGGTATAAGACCGTTCGACAACGAGCGTACATGATCAATCAGAGAAGATAAAATTTCCAGATTTTTCAAACACGATAATTTCACAGATTTCATATGATTTGAACTTTAAAAATTTCATCTTCACCATAAATCTCATACATTACAGAATTCATATTACAATCTCATCAATACAGAATTTTTCCAGTTCAAACATATCATCATCAACATACAGTTCAAATCATTTTCATTCCAAACCATACAGAAAATCAATCACATTACAACTCATACATCTCATTCTCTGCATACGGTTCCAACGATATTTATAATATACATCCAGTGCAACCATACTCATTCATGCACACTTAAACAGAAATTGTTTCATGCAGTTCAGACATTCCAGTACATTTCATTGCTTTCATACAATCAAACCAGTATTAAATTAAATTACTAAAGCTTCCCTTACCTGATCTAGCAGTGCACTTCCAAATGTTTATGGTTTCTCTAGTGCTCTCATGGCTTTCTATCCAGAAATTCACCCCACGATTTCTACTTAATCTAAGATACCAAAATCACATACAGTTCAGACCTATAATTCATTCATGCAACCAGAATTTGGTTTGCAGAAACAGAAGAAGAGAACGTTAAGGGAAGAGAACTTACCAGCCACAGAATTCTAACTTGTTCGGTTCTAATGAAAGCTTTCAACACCGAGAATTATTCTACGGTTTCTGAAATGGAAGCAGAGATGTTGGTAGTGAGTGATCTTAGAGAGAAGATGAAAGAGTTTAGAGAGAAGGCAGAGATGAAGAAAGCTAGAGTTTCGTGAGGAAGAGGGTGAATCCACGCAGAGAATGGGAAGAGTTTTCCTGAAAATTCACTTCCTTCCTTCACAGAAACTAACTCCCATTCTCCACACACCACTTGTCTTCCACTAACATTCTCAGAGTGCTCCAACCGTGACACATGGCAGGCGCATGCAGTGGAAGTGTGAGTGCATTTTGACGTGTCACGGTGCATTAATTGATGATCAGAGAATGAATTAGTGTGTATTAATTTATCAGGTTCTCACAAAAAACGAAATGTTTTGCATGTATTTACTATATTTTTATCTTTTCCTTTTTTTTTTTCCTGCTTATCACATTTTTTCATGATTGTTCATGCCCATCATTGTTTATACTGTCACAGTATTATCATAGGAGACACGATTATGATATAACTTCTTCCAACAAAATAATTGAAACACATGTTAGTTTAAAATTTGAAACTCAAATTTTAGCCTTAATGTTTATTAAAATTATAATTTTAGTTCAAAGATAAATAATAATCGTAACTTACTCTAAATAATAATAGCGTACTCTAATTATGTTGATATAATTTAAAAAATAGAAAATAAAGTAAAATATTAAGAATAAATAAATATATCCATTTTATTTTTACTTTTATTTATATATTAAAAAAATATATTTTTAGTTCTCTTACTTTTGATCCTCTTATCCAAAGCAATCCTCTTACGGAACAATAAAATCTGAATACTATTGTTGATAATGTGACATTGTCCATACACATAGCGTTATCCTTAATCGACAAAATAAGGCCCACTCCATCTCTCTCTCTTATTAACAACAAAATAACGATGCAGAACGTTTTTTTTTTTTTTGTCTCTATTTATATAAAAAATAAACTATAATAATAACATTAATAATTAACATTTAAAACTTAATTTTCTATCATTCAAATGTAGTTTTAAAAGTATTTCTATCATAACATTAATTTTATGCATATTATATATTTTAAAAACTAACTATAAATTAAATTAAATAAAATTGTATACGTGTAATTTTATTAATATTAATTTATATGATAATGTAATTAATATTATATTGAATAATATTGTTTTGTTTTGTATAATGTGTATTAGACACTATATATGATTATTGATTATATAATATTTTATTATTATTTGATCTTAACGAAATTGATCTATTTAGATATTATCTACATATCAAAAAGTTTTAATTAAAGTAATTACTTATATATATATATATATATATATATATATATATATAATATTTTATATGCTTTTATCAAATTCAGATATAATATATGAATTAACATAGTCTTCAACAATTAATATCCTCTAATATATAAAGGGTTAAATATGTTTTTAGTCCCTAAACTATTGGTCGTTTCTGGTTTTCGTCCCTGTTTCAAAGTAAGGTACAATTTAGTCCTCATTCTTTTCGAAAACGTTCGTTTTAGTCCTCGAAAACTAAACACTGGTTAAAAATTTGGTCCTCATTTAGCAACAAATGAGGACTAAAACCAAAATTCCGAGGACTAAAACGAACGTTTCGAAAAGAATGAGGACCAAATTGTACCTTACTTTGAAAGAGGGACGAAAACCAGAAACGGCCAATAGTTTAGGGACTAAAAACATATTTAACCCATATATAAACGGTATAAGATTTCTTCAAGGTATCGAAGAATCCTTTTAATACCATTTAAATGACTTTCATTTGGGATTTTTTAGATCTACTAATCGATCTGATTGCTTGTGCAATATTTGATGTTACACAAATTACAACATATATAAACATATGGTTCCGTATCACTAAGGCATACAATGTTAAGACATTTTTGTCATCTTTGTTTCATTGTTTTCATTATTTCAACTCATGCTTAAAAGATAACATAGAAATAGAGTAAAAATTTCCTTGAAATCTTGCATGTTGAAGATTCAAAGAACTTTTAGTAATTAATCCTTCTTATAAAGTCAAACCTCTCTACATTTATAGTAATTTTATAGTAAGTAATTCTTATTTGTTCGTCCTTATATTTTTTATCAAACTCCTTAATAAATTGTGTCTCCAATTTTTAAATTTGAATTTTATTGAATTATACCATTAGCATGTCATACACATACAACATTTAAATGACATTAATGTAGAAAAGACTTTTTATATTGATTCTCGAAATAGGAGATACAAAAGTATTGAACTTTCTATACCAATTCTAGAACTTTCTATATGATTAACATGATAATTGGTATAGAAAATGTCACTCTCATCTTTTATTTGAAGCCACCAACCCCTACTCTCCGAATCCCATTTCACTTACTCGGTTGTAATGAATAGATACAAACACCCAATCGCAAACAAAAACCACTAAGCTCCAAGATCACATAGAAAGAAAAACACCACTCACAAAAACAACAAAATGCTTTGTTGGTGTAGTTTTAATGTATCAAACGCGACAAAAGAAAAGACCTAGTAGATTTCAATGTTTTACGTATTCAGATATTATCTACATAGATTTTGTGGTTGCAAAGTAGACGACGATACAACAATATTATTTGATTTAGAACTACCAAGTGGTGTAAGAGGCGGTAGAGGTGTAGTCATAAATGTCAAAGGTGTCGAATCACCAGTCACAACCTTCGAATTTGACTCAAAACTAGCCTTTGTAATAGTATAAGGCTGAGAACACACACTTTCCTCTACCAACACATCACAAAAAGCCCTATGTGTGATGAAGGTATCCCTCCTTCAAAAATAACAAAACTTTCACAAACCCTAAAGCCCCAAATAAAAACTTCGACCCATAATCTAACTTAAGAACACAAATAAAGAAAAGAACAAGAAAAACACCAAACTTACCCGACGGTTAGGTCGAACCAGAACGACGATGATGACGATCCAATGACAACGCCGATGAACGACGAGGGCAACTCATCAAATGCAAATGCAAACACGAATGAGCGTGACCGATGAGGGCAACCCAATAAACTCATGAGAATGAGCATGAATGCAAAAGGGAAGAAATAAAAGTGAAATGCAGGGAAAAAATGCAAATGAGGTATAGGGAAGAAAGGGAAAGGAACGAGGGAAACACAACTCTTAGATAAAAATGAAAGTGAAACGCAAATGAATACAAAAGTTTGTTGGAGATAAAGCGAAGTTTTCAAAAAAACAATAAATTACTAAAAAACAGAAAACAAAAAACAAAATAAATTTCTAGGTTCCTTAATGGTTTTAATCTTACAATTAGAGATAGAGCGAAGTTGCTTCCTTACGAAGATTTGAATGATTTGGTACAAATAAGTATCAAAGTGGAGCAACAACTTTTGAGAAAGGGTTTTAAAACTTCCCACTCTAACTCCAATCCAAAGAGAGACCATCAAAGTGAGGGAAAAAAAGTCAAGAAAGAAGAACCTCAAAAGAGGTTCACGAAAGAGAAACCTAGGGAAGGATCATTGTAAGACCCTTGAAAATATTTGTAATTCAGATACTAGATTATAAAAAAAAGAAATATATATATATATATATATATATATATATTTTAATAAATAGTATCAATTTTTTTAGTAATAATTTTAAAGGTAGAAAATATAATTAATAATAAAACTTATGTTATAAAAAAAATAGTAAAAAGTGAATAGTAAAATGTGAATAGTAAAAAGTGAATAATAAAAAGTGAATAAAAAAAATTTGTGGAAGGGATAAGTATTCTACGTTGTCTTGAGTCATAAGAGATCAGAATTCATCAAATTGTGAATAAAAACTTATTTTTGCAATAGTAAAATGAATAGAAAAATGAATAGTAAAAATGAATAGTAAAATTTTTACTATAAATAGCCAAGGGGGGAGGCTGAAAATTTACACCAAAAACTTAGAAAAATTTTGAGAGAAGAGAGTTGGAAGAATTTCTAGTTACAAAGGGGATATTCTGGAAGTTTTCGGGGAACGAGGAGATTAAGTCTGTAATAGAGGTAAGGGAAGCTACTCTTGAATCTTGAGTATACAATACTTTGCTTTTGTCTAATCCTAAATCTTGAATATGGAGTATTTTATTTCTAGATGATCTTGAATTTTGAATGAGAACATGTTTCTCTGATGAGACCAAGTTTGATAGTTGTAAAACGTGATATTGATTATGTTATGCTAATTGTACATTATTGTTACTTAGAACATTTATTTGTTTCTTTTGTATTTTTGGAAGGACGAGAAGTTGTCTAACCGACTTTGCCAGATTCAACTTCTTGTTTCCCCAGACCTTTTATTTCTTATTTATATTGTATTTTTTGAAGGATGAGAAGTTGTCTAACCGGCTCTGCCAGATTCAACTTCTTGTTTCCCCAGAAATTTTATTGTTTTATCTATTTTTTTTATTGCATCTTTCTGGAAGGATGGGAAGTTGTCTAACCGGCTTTGCCAGATTCAACTTCTTGTTTCCTCAGAAATTTTATTGTTTTATCCATTTTTTTTATTGCATCTTTCTGGAAGGATGGGAAGTTGTCTAACCGGCTCTGCCAGATTCAACTTCTTGTTTCCCCTGAATTTTTATATTAAGATTATTTTGATGGTAGGGGAGCTAATCCTTTCTTACATATGATATTTATACATATTATGATCATGAATATGAGTTATGAACATGTTAAAATTTTGGTAATGGTAGTTATCTATTCACTTGTGTAAATTTAGTTTTCATGATTATAATTTTTCTTATTTTCGAGTTACTGTGGTAAAACATTCCTTTTAATTGTTTTTACCGTTGGATTTAGCTAAAATTTTAATATATGAATCCTAAGACCTATTTCTTCACTTTGACCATTCGGATCATTAATTAAGAGTCTGTACTTGGAGAAATAAGTTCTGCATGTTTGAGTAAATTAATTACCCCTGTTATTGTGTTACTGAGTCCTCTCGGTAAAATATAGATTCTGTTTTATTTGACCGTTAGATCAACCTGAAAATTTGATATATGATTCCTAAGATATATTACTATAATTTGACCGTTCGGATTTGTAATTAGAAGTCTATGTGGTGAGAAATAAATTTCGAAATTTTGAAAAGTATGAACACTATATTTTTGTTCTTAAGTTATCATCGTAAAAACTTCATATATATTTCATTTACCGTTACATTGAGCCCAAACTTTAATATGTAGTTTCTAAAATATGTTGATGTATTTTGGCTGATCCATGACCTTTGATTGGTGAAAATATGTTGAGTTATACTCGTTATGGGAAAAATGAGTTTATAATATGAAGTATGATATCTGGCAATATGTTTAATTTATTGACACCAAAACGGGTTATTGTCAATTTATGATTAAAGAATGAACATGATTGAGTTAGGTGGATAAAAGGGTATGAATTGTTGATTTTATGAAATGTTGGAGTAGATATAAGAAATCATTACTTATGAAATGATGTTTACTACTGGGAGTAGTATGTTCAGTTTATACCATGAGAGCTTGATATGAGCAAAGTAACACCCGAGGTTTATGAAAGCAGGCAGAAAGTGGTCTGACCATAAGGCTTTGACATAAACATATGATTCGTAAGTTTTATAGAAGTAGGCAGAGATAGGTCTGACCATAAGGCTTCAGAAAGTAAGACATAGTATACAGGTAAGGCTTAAGGAAGCAGGCAGAGAGCGGTCTGACCATAAGGCTTCGTGAGTAAGCATGGTATACTTGTAAGGTTTATGAAAATGAGAAAGATGATTTTGAAGAAGTTAAGAAAAAAATGAATTAATGACATCGGGATAATGGTATTTATAAATTGCAGAAATACATGATTGAAACATTTATATTATAAGTAAGTTTAATGATTGTATGATATGGTTGGCTTACCCTTATTTGTTTGTACTATGATCATATAACTCATGTTATATGTGAGCAGATAATGTTACAGATGCGGTTGAAAAAACTTAGAGATGATGAGAGAGATGCGGGGAAAAACTTTCACGGATTTCTGTAAAAAGAATAAATTTGCATTGGAAAAATATGTTGTGTAAGACTTATAAGTTTAATTTCGAATTTATGTTAAGTGGTAAAGACTATATTATTTAAAGTTTGTAAGTTTGGAAATTGTACTTCGGAAGGATTGAAATAAAGTTTGATTGTTTCAGATATCAAATTAATTTAGTCTTTACTACCAATAATACCCTTTAAATTATTTTGGGTGTTACAATCATCATCCAACATGCACACAAGTGAGGTTAAGTGTTTCAAATGCTTAGGTAGAGGTCACATTGCATCTCAATGCCCTACCAAAAGAACCATCACCTTAAGGGGTGTTGATCACTATAATAGTGAGGAGGAAGAAGTAGAGTGCTCAAGTGAGGAATAAAGTGGAGGAGAGGATTCCTATCCTTGTGAAGGAGATCTTATCATGATTAGAAGAGTTCTTAAGAATCAACCTTGCGCCTAAGTCCTAACATAAAAGAGATAACATCTTTCATATAAGATGTAAAGTTTTAAACAACATATTATCTCTAATTGTGGATAGTGGCTCATGTTGTAATTATTATAGTACAAGGTTGGTGGAAAATTTAGGTCTTACTAGCAAGCCCCACCCAAAACCTTACAAACTCCAATGGCTTAAAGAAGGAAGAGACTTGAAACTAGACTAATAAATGGAGGTCAATTTCTCCATAGGGAACTATGAAGACAAAGTGGTTTTTGATGTGATCCCTATGGAAGCTTGTCATATTCTCTTAGGTAGACCTTGGCAATTTGATAAGAAAATTATTCACATCTAACTAATGAGATTAGTCTCCACCACCAAGGAGGAAAATTTTTTCTTCATCCTCTACCACCTTCCCAGGTGTTTGAGGATAAAAAACAAATGAAAAAAAAAGAGAGATGAAGAACAAGAGAGAATGTTCAAAGAGAAATAGGAACTAGCCTCCTAATCATGCATACAAGAGGAAGGAGAGAGTATCACTCCTCCTAAGGTCACTCCAAAGGAGATAAATATGTCAAAGAAAACTTTAAAGAAAACTCTTCTTAGTGAGCAACCCTCTCACCTTCTTCTATGTAGAGGATCCTTATCATGCATATCAACAACTCTAGAATCCAAGTTTCCATCTCCTTCGAAATTTTTTTTGAAAGAATTTGAAGATGTCTTCCCCATTAGACTAGATGACATGCTAGATGAGTTGCACGGGTCCACTATGTTTTCTAAATAAGGATAAGAGAAGGTGATGAGTGGAAAATTTCATTTAACACCAAATTTGGATTATATGAGTAGTTGGTGATTCCTTTTGGCTTAACCAATGCACCTAGCACCTTCATAAAGTTGACGAACCATGTCTTAAAGGATCGTATTGGCAAGTTTTTGGTTATATATTTTGATGATATCCTAGTCTGTAGCAAATGTCTTTATGAACATCTAGGACATTTGCATACAATGCTTACCACTTTGAGAAACAACCATTTGTGAGGATATCGTGATCTTCTTAGGGTTCATAGTCAATAAACATGGAGTTCATGTTGATCCCTCCAAAGTTAAGGCCAACTCCCAAAAATGTGGGAGAAGTTAATAGTTTTCATGGGTTAAACTCCTTCTATAGGAGATTTGTTCCTAACTTTTCTAGCATAACATCACTATTCAATGAGTTGGTGGAAAATAATGTTAAGTTTGAATGGGGAGAAAGACAAGACTTGACTTTCAAGCAACTCAAATAGAAGTTAACTAATGCACCCATCCTATCTCTTCCAAAATTTTCTAAAACTTTTGAGATAGAGTGTGATACAAGTGGTGTGAGGATATGTGGAGTGTTGTTATAGGAGGAGCATTCCATTGCATACTTTAGTGAAAAACTTCATGGTGCAACTCTTAACTATCCTACCTATGATAAGGAATTGTATGCACTTGTGAGGTCCCTCCAAACTTGGGTCTAGTCTCCAAGGAATTTGTCATTCATAATGACCATGAGTCACTTAAGTTTTTGAACGGACAACACAAGTTGAACAAAAGGGATGCTAGGTGGATGGAATACTTTGAACAATTCCCCTATGTCATTAAATACCAGAAGGGAAAATCAAATGTTGTGGCCGATGGACTTTCTAAAAGGCGCAACCTCTTTTCAAAACTTGGTTCCCAAATCCTTGGTTTTGATCACATGGGAGAATTGTATACCCAAGATAACTTCTTTTCATCCATCTTTGAAAGTTGCTAAAAGAGAGCTCAATGGGGGTTTTACATGTCCAAGAGGTACTTGTTTAAGGAAAGAAAACTTTTTGTGCCTCAAGGGCCTCATAGAAAACTCCTCATCAGGAGTCACACGAGGGAGGGCTCATAGGCCATTTTGGAGTTGATAAAACTCAACATTCTCTAAGAAAGATTATATTGGCCCCATATGATAAAAGAGGTTCAAAGGTTTTGTCATCAATACATCACATGCTTGCAAGCCAAGGCTAAATCTATGCCTCATGGCTTGTACACTCCTCTCTCCCCCTTGCCTCCTCCCATGGGAAGACATTAGTATGGATTTCGTCCTTGGTCTTCCAAGAACTCAAGGGGGATTTGACTCTATTTTTGTGATTATGGATAGGTTTAGCAAAATGACACATTTCATTCCATGCCACAGGCTAGATGATGCGAGCTATATAGCCAAACTGTTCTTTAGTGATGTGGTGAAACTCCATGGCTTGCCTTAGACCATCGTGTCCGATAGAGACACCAAATTTCTTAGCCACTTTTGGAAAACCCTTTGGTCTAAGTTAGGAACTAAGCTCCTTTTCTTCGCCTCTAGTCACCCTGATGGAAGACACATGAGGAGAAGATCTATTGGAGTTGCGTAAGCATGAATTGAGCCTCCTCAAGCTTCCTCGTAGAGAGAATAACACAACCGAATGAAGAAGTAAACGAGATCAAACGCGGAATCGGAGAAGATCAAAAGCAAACCTTAGGAATTCAGGAATACTCCAAAAACGAAGATGATTTGGCACGAAGAACCCTAAAGCCCAAGGTTGATGAAGGAAACCTAAAATGAACTGATTAATTGATTCAAATTGAAGAATTAATGGTGGAAATGAAGAATGAACGAAGGAAACATCGATTAAACTGTTGAAATAGAGTTTAATTGGTGTAAGCAAGGTTTTAATCGGTGAAAAATGAAGAAATGGTGAGAAGAGGATAAAACCCTAATTAGGAGATGAAGATGTTCGGTGAAAGAGGAAGAAAATGTGAAGGAAATGATGGATCTGTGAAGACAAATGATACCTATGAAGTAAACTCTCTCGACAGAATAATACTTGATTCAATGCTGATGAAAATGGGGAAAATGAGATGTATGGCTCACCAGAGTGCTTTGAGAGATAAATTGATATGGTCAGTGAGGCAATGATGCGATGCGAGAAAGGATGAAGATGTGGTTGATGATGCAATTGGAGCGATGACGCAATGAAGCATAGATGCATGTAAGGTTGTGGTAGTTTATAGGTGATGCAGCGTGCATGGAGGAGAGAGAAGCACAAAGGAAATTTGGAGAAAATGAAAATGAGAGAGTGTGCTTGGAAGGTGGCTAGAGGCGGATCCCTAGGACTCTCTAGCCTGAATTTCAAGAGAGTACTAATTCTGAGTTTTAAAAATCTAATTGTCATTCATCTCAAAAGTCCTTAATACAATGGTGGAAATGTGTATTTATAGTAACCCTAGCTCCATGAAAGCTAAAATGCATATACAATAAAACGTAAAAGAAATACAAAAGGACAATGAGGAAAGTTTATTAGGTAGTATTCCATCATACCTCCAAACGGATGACCAAACCGAGGTTGTCAATATGACTTTAGGAACCATGTTGAAGGCTCTTTTAATGGGCAACTACAAGTCTTTGGATGAGTATCTCCCTCACATTAAGTTCGGATACAATACAGTGATGCATAAAACCACCAAGATGTCTCATTTTGAGGTTGTGTATGGTTTCAACCTTATTACCCCATGAATCTTATACCTCTCCCTACTCCTAGTGATTTCATTCATAAGGAAAAGACATCTAGGTATGAGTTTGTGAAAAATATTCATGAAAAAGTTAAATCACAAATTCAACAACAAACCGGGAGGTATACTAAATACAACAACAAAGGGAAAAAGAGTTGGTTTTAGAGGAAGGAGATTGGGTTTGGCTCCAATGAGCAATGATAGATTTCCTAAACAAAGGAGATCCAACCTCAATTCTTGTGGTGATGGACCATTTAGAGTGCTCTAAAAGATTAATAACAATGCATATAGGTTAGAGCTGCCAATTGAGTATGATGTCAATAGGGATGACAACGGGTCGGGTCGGGCACGTGTAGTGCCTACCCGCAACCCGACCCGCCATATAAAATCGTACCCGCTACCCGACCCGTTACCCGTCGGATACTTGTTTAAAAAATACCCGCGGGTACCTACAGATACCCGTAAAAAATAAAAAAGAAATATTTAATGCATATTTAAAATAAATTTAAATAAAATTACAATATATAGATATATATAATATAATATAAATTAAATATAAATTAAAATTTAATTTTAATTAAATTTAACCTAATAAAATATAATTTTATTTTATTCTTAATTAATTTAATTAAAAAATATATAAATTATTTTTTTTAATTTTTCGCGGATAGCGGGTACCCGCGGGGCGGGTAGTATACTACCCGTACTCGACCTGTTTAGAAGCGGGTATTAAAATACCCGCTATCCGTTACCTGCGGGTAATAAATATCTGCGGATAATTACTACCCGCCGCGGATTTTACCCGCGGATACCCATTCCCGCGGGTAAAATTGTCATCCCTAGATGTGAGTGCTATTTTCAATATTTTTTATATAACCCCTTTTCTAGGTGATTTGGAAGAAGAAGAGCCTCTTGATTTGAGGTCAAATCCTTTTCAATAGGGATGATGGCAAACTCGTAACCAAGGGTCCAACCACTAGAAGTATGACGAAACTCCTCTAAGAAGAATCATCTTTAGAAGGAAGAATAAAAGGTTTGCTTCACTTTGGCTATCATGGAAGAAGAAGGACTAGTGTAGGATTTAGGCTTTGTATTCGGCCATGTAGTGTAGGTTTGATTAAGACTTGTATTAAGGCTTAAGTAGCATTGGATTTTCCTTAAGTTAGACATCTAAACCCAGTGGAAAGTGTGTGTCATGTGTCATGCTTCCATTAGAAAATATTTAATTTTTAAAAGTGGTCACATGGCACCTTAGGAGTGGAGAAGATTTCTTTTTTATAGTGGTCACATGTCCCTTAACCATTGGAAATGAGTTGCTTTTAGTAGTGGCCATATGACACTCTAGGAATGAAAAAGATTGTGTTTTGTGAGTGACCACATGTCCTCCCATCATTGGAAAGGATTTGTGGACACTTGTCCACTCCTTAGAAGGCCTCATTTTTGGCCAATAAGAACCAAGGTGGGAGATCATGCTTTTAGGGTTAGAAGAAGACACCCTTGGCCTATAAATAGAGGTGTCTCCACCCTTGTATTTCATCTTAGATTAATGTAATGTTATGCTACCAAATTTAGGCCATACATTTTCTAGATCAAGACTAGAGCAACCCTAGAGGCCCCTTTAGTCACCTTCTTCCTTAAGTTGACTTCACCTCTCTTGGAGCCACTAAATACTACACCATCACCACCATATTTCCTAGAGGCCATGAGCTTCTACACCATCAACACCTTAGCTCATCATCCTTGAACCATTTACCACCACTTTTCTACACTATCCATCCAAGGAAACACCCCTCCATGCACATCTCATAGTTTTGGCCCAACCTAGCTAAGGAGGTTGCCATCACCAACACCATGTAGGAATTTCTAAGTCATTACAGTGAGCAGTTGTCATAGCTTATTTTTATATTAGTAGTTGTTGGATATATTGTGTTTTATGTTAATTTTGGAAACATAGATGTTAGATATATTACGTTTTATGTTAATTAGGGAAACATAGATTTTTCTATTGGGGAAGATTATTCTTTGTTTAGTTTTTTTTATTTCTAAGTTTTTTTTGTTGTTTTAAGCTTGTGTCTTGTGTACAATTTTGCACATTTCTCTTGATTTCTGAATTTTGTTGAGGTTATGGGCTCTTCCTTGACTTAATTGATACTGATTAGTTTGAAAACCTTACTTTTCTCTTATTGGAAAGATGATTATGGTGCTTGAGAGGTTGATTAATTATGACAAAAATACCCTGTGTGAGGATTTGAGTCACTCGATGTTCTTTCTTGTGTGTTATATCTCTTGATTGCTTGCACATGTGTCTTGACTTGACTCTTGTTGATGATTCTTGACTGATATGCATGTTTGGAAGTGATAAAGACATTTTTGTTCTTAAGCCTCTAGCCAAATAAACTACCTTGATTTAATAATTTGATAACCCCTTTGAGCCTATGTTTTTCCCTATTCCTTGTTTTGAAGCTCATACATTACCCTTAAGTGAAAAATCATGATCACCTTAACGTTAGTGAATTTTGGAACTTTGAAATTGTTTTGGGAACAATTGTGGTCTCGGTGTGCGTTCATTGTATTATTATGAATTGGCTAGTTGCTTTTCTTGGTTTCCCTTATTGTTTGTATTTGTAAATATGTTATATATTTTTTCTCTTACAATTTGTGTTCTAAAAAAAAGAAAAAAAAGAGAGAAAAGAGACAAGGCAAGAAAAGAAAAAAAAAAGAGAAAAGAGACAAGGCAAGAAGAGGATTGAAATTAAAGGTTTTCATTGTGCTTTTATTGTATTTTCACTTGTTCCCCATTGCTCCTCTATTTCTTTTGGTTTGTAGCTTCTCATATATATTTTTTCCTCCCTTGTCCTTGGCCCCATTACAACTCTGAAAAGACCTTTTGATTTGAACATGCATATGTTTTAAGTGTTGATATTATAGGCTTGCCAAGTCTGTTTGTGCTTGCATCTTGTGAGGTTCTGTTATTTTTTATTCACCTCTTGAGCTAATTGATTATTTTGCCATGTCTTGAATTGCTTGGATGATTTCTACGAGTATCTGGTTTCTCTGATTCTTTGTGTGTTAGATGTTGTCTACTCCTTTTCTCTTTCCAGGATTCATTGAGGATTGCGTAAATCTGTTTGTTTACTTGTGTGCCTTTTTGTTTCTATGTCCTGAGGTTTTGACACTCTCTTGATGTCTTTCGAATTGTTCCTTGATCTATGTCTTGATTTTTCCCAAGAGTGCAAAAGACTACTAAGTGTGGTCTATTTGATGAATCATTATTTTGTCATATTCTTTTAGTTTTCCACACCGAATTTAATTAGTGAATTGTGTTTAACTGTCCATTATTTTCTCATTTGTTTTATTTGGGCTTAATTTGACCTGTTATTCTTATTTTAATTAATTTGAATTATCTGAACTTAATTATTCTTGTTATTATTTTCAAAGAAAATTTGGGATTATATTTTGGGACTTCAATAGGAGTATCATGTCAGCGACCATTTTCTACCTCAACGTTTTATGTTTATTTGTTTTGTAATTTCATTTTTATTTTCCTTAGGTTTCATTTTTGTTTTACTTCTCCTTTTATGTACTGAGTTCGTTTTTCTGAATTTCATTGCAATTCCATTTCAATTTCGTTTTTCATTTTATTGTTTCTTGTTCAGTTTAATTTCGTTTACTAATTATTTCCTTTGCAACATTTCTATTTCGTTTACCATTTTCGCTTTCCA
Organism: Vigna umbellata; assembly: GCF_029865625.1. Lineage (NCBI taxonomy): Eukaryota > Viridiplantae > Streptophyta > Magnoliopsida > Fabales > Fabaceae > Vigna > Vigna umbellata. Next base: position 21,048,766 of record NC_142175.1, on the reverse strand, counting down.
TTTCATTCCCAGTTTCGTTTTCCTATTCGCTTTAGTTTCCAGTTCCGCATTGCCTCTACTCTAATGTTTTCAATTTCGTTTTTGTTATTTCTATTTCGTTCTAATGCTTGCTTAAATCTGTGTGGTTGGTCACTAGTGAGATTGTAACGTTTCCATAAGATCATTATGTTGTCATTATAATTCTGCTCATCTTTCCTCGCACCACGTATAATCTATTCTATGCGTTCCAAGTTGGATTCACACATAATAGTATGATTTGTATACATTTAATCTCCTCTTAGTTTATTAGACTCGAAGTTGCTTAATTTGTGTGGCATAAAGCGATTAAATGGGTGCATTGCGTTTGCTTAATTCCCTTTTATGAAAACTTTTTTCATCTTTGCTTAGTTGGTTAATTTGTGTTGGATTAGGAGTGAAAGGAGAGGATAATTATTGCTAATTGTTGTTTAATTTTGTGTTGTTAATTAATTTCAATTCGTAATCTGTTTACAACCCCCACTACGTATTTGATCATATGACAAAACCAAAATTGGTCCTTCAGAGACGACCTAGGAGCCATTCCTTAAATATTGCATTTTAATTGCAACAACAACTTGAATCGAGCGCGACATCGATGTTCAATAATGAACTCACACATCAAGCACGAACATAATAAAGATAAAATAATTGTTATGTCATTTGTTGTGCAAGAAACCATTAAACCATTATTTTGTTAATCATCAAAAACAAAGATATAAGGAGGTTAAAGCTCCACCTATCAACAAATTTCCTTCCTTTTCTCTTTTTCAGTTCTCTGTTTTAGGTTCTTTTTCATTTTATAGGATTCATTTAAGTTGTTTATAGAAATTTTTAGGCTTTTTTCTTAACATATTTTCTGTTTTTAGGACTCAACGTAGGTTCCTTTCATTTCTATGATTTTGTTTCCTTGATGTAGGTTTTATTTTAGCTTCTAATTTGTTTTAGCTTCTTTTCACTTCTATGTTCTATTTTAAGTTTCTATTAGGAATTGTTTTAGTTCTTTTCCATTCTTAGGATCTGTTTAGGTTCTCTTTTGTTGTCTTCTTTCTAGACCTATAAATAAGATTTGTTTTAGATTGAATATAGTTTGTTTTAGCTTGGTTTGGGTTTATAGAGTTTAGGTAATTCTGTTTAGGTCTGTTTAGGAATACTATGTTTTATTTCACATTTTACTCACTTCTTTGCTAATTTACATGATTTCTTAGCTTTATTTCCTTTAGTTAGAATTATCAATAATGTTCTTAGCTTTAGATTTAAGTAGATGCAGTGCTAAGAGTGATTTTTGCAGATTTAGTTCAATTCAAGTGAGAAGTTTTTGCATAATAGAGAGTAGCAAGTTCAATTTTGACAATTTTTAACCCTTGAGAGATTTTGGGCTATTTTTTTTTTCTTTTGGGAGTGATACATGAATGTATAGCCATAATTCTGACTTTGCATTGATTCTCTTTGAGTTCTCAATCTTAATAGAACTTTAGAGATGATTTATGCCATTTTTCTTTTTAACCCATAGCCAAACAAGCCAAACCACCACAATTTATTTCCATTGCATCTGCATTTAAGCCTTAGCCTTTTTCTATGTTTCCATCCATTACAAGCCTTGCCCCACCTAAAAAACCCAACAAATAATCCTTAGACTGTGTTCGTTTCAAAGGAAATTACTATTTGTGTTGATTGGTAAAGAGGGATTGTTAATTCATTTTATGTTCGTTTCAAAGGACTGGCGAGGGATGTATGCGCGGATTTGAGAAGATTTATATGAAAATTTCAGGTTGCCTTATATAATTGCATTTTGTAACCATGTTGCTGCTCTTATAGAATTGCATTTGTAACCGTGTTGCGGGTTTCTATAAAGATTCAAGATGAAAGGGGTTGAAGACAAATGTTGTAGACAAAATAAACATAATAATAATAATAAAAAAATAATAATAAAAAATAAAATAATAATAATAATAATAAAATAATAAACATAAAAATAATAATAAGGGTTAAATATGTTTTTAGTCCCTAAACTATTGGTCGTTTCTGGTTTTCGTCCCTCTTCCAAACTAAGGTACGATTTGGTCCTCATTCTTTAGAAAAACGTTCGTTTTAGTCCTCAAAATTTTGTTTTTAGTCCTCAAAACGTTCGTTTTTTCGACTAAAACGAACGTTTTTTAAAGATTGAGGACCAAATCGTACCTTAGTTTGGAAGAGGGACGAAAACCAGAAACGGTCAATAGTTTAGGGACTAAAAACATATTTAACCCTAATAATAATAATAATAACAATAATTATAATAATAATAAAAACAATAATAATAATAATATAATTTATTTTTATATTAAAAATTAATTTTTATTTTTTTTCTTCTTATAAAATTTTTACAATTATATAATATTAACAATCATCATTTTATATTATTTTTATTATCAAGGATATTTTGATAATGTTTAATTTATATCAATTAAATTATATTTTTTTATCTGTCACATCAGTCAACTTTTACATTAATTTTTACAAACTTTTTTTTCAAATTCACTTTTAATCATTTCTAAATCTCTTTTAAAAAATCAAACATCAATTTATTCTTAAATTCTCTTAAATTCATTGACTCTCTCTTCAAAATCTATCTATCTGTTAAAGTCAACACAACCTTAGAACACTAAAATACTTCGTCAGTGGTGAAAAAGAAAAGAAAAAATGTTCGGAACATAATCTAGTTGGTTTAAAAAGAAGGAAAAAGTGTTGAAAAAGAAAAGCAGTGAGAAGAATAGAAAGAAAGACCTGTAAAAAAATTGAGAGAAAACTACAAGAGATGAATAGTGTTTGACCAAAGCTATAAAGTTTAAATACCTGCCTTGAGTTCCAGTTTTCCTTATTCTTCAATTTTCTATAATCCATTTCAGCTAAAGTTTGAACCATTAACATTTATTGATGCTTGTGTTTTGATTTTGGAACTAAGGCCAGGTGGTATGCTCGAGCAAGGTTCATTTTCAAAGACAAAACACCCTCGTGCTAGGGTTCGTGTAAGAGGAAGAGAAAAGATCTAGGGCTCGTGCTGCTTGACTAATGGATGAGTGAATCAGAGGAGGCACGTGATCGGAGGGTTGAGAAGACTGAGTTCGTGAGCGAAGCGAGAAGGAGCGTCCGATCAAGATCGCGAAGCGTCGAGGTTCTTTTTCCCCATTTCCCTTTTTCCCTCGAGTTTTTCCCTATAAAAAGGTATTTATAAGTAGTCCTATGAACTGCGTGAGACAAAGTGAAGTGTAGTGTAGCTTTGAGATACCCTGGACTGTGTGTGAGAGAGAGTAGTTAGAGGTTTTATTTTCGATCCGCTTTCGATTCGCTTCGAGTTTTTAGAATTAGGTTTTCGAGCTTCCGTAGAGTAGAGAAAGTTTCTGTTTCTGGATTGTGCAGGGAAATTTCACGATTGTGACAGTCCTTGAATAATCTCTGCAATGTTCTTTATCATCATTTCCTTGTAATTTTCGCTTTGTTTGTAATAAAATTTCAATTACCTTGTGATTTCTTTGTTTTGTTTACAATTTCCACTCTTACTTCGATTTCTTGCATTGTTTTAATGATTTCAGAATGTAATGCTATTTTCGGTTCATTACATTGCATTTGATAGTTTATGAATTGGTTTAATCTGATTCTGCACTTTAACATAGGGTTTCTGATTCCAATTTCGGTTGTGTACATTTCTTTCATGTTTCTTGCATTAATTATGTTCAATTTCATATAATTTTTTCAGATTTTACTTTATGTTTTGATCTGTTAGTTAGTTTATAGTTGCTTTTATTGGTTTGGTTGAAATTAGTTTAGGTTTATGATGATTTTACTTTGGTTGTAATTTGTATAGATTAGGTTCTGATTCTTTAATTAGCATATTTTGTTGGTTTCTCTTTTGAGTTTTGGATGAATTGAGGTTTAGGATTGATTCTTAGTTTCTATTCTTGATGGTTTGAATTATACATGACAGTAATGAGGAACATCGCATAGATAGTAGTTTTTGTTTGTTCTTTGTAAAAATTTTGATGATTAACTGTGATTGAATAATTTTAGTTAAAGTGTGCATTGGTTGGATAATGGAGTGAGAATTGTCAATTCAAGTTTTAAAATAAGAACTAGAATACCCCAAAGTGGGTTTCATCTTTTATAAGATGTCTTCTTGAAGAGAAATTGAGATTCTTTCATTTTTAGCATTTTTGTTGATTTGTTGATAAAATGGTCTTAGGTTAGTTTCTTATTTTCCCTTTCCTTTCATTTTGTATTGTTACGTGATGTTTTATTCTTTGCATTGACATTTTCTAAAATATGCATATAACTAAGATTCATTTGTTCATTGGTTCCATGTGTTGAGCATCTAAGTTTCTTTAGTTTTCATATCCAGGTTCATTTAGTCATAACATGTAGGTTCAGTTACTTTTATATCAATGTTTGGTTTTTGTTCTGTTGCATTGTTAGATCATGGCATTTGTAGGTCTAGGTTGTGCTTTTTTGAATTGAATTGTTTCATCATTCTAGTTTAGGTTTCATATTGAAATTTCGTTTTTTTAGCTTAAAATAGATTTTTATTTTTTTCTACATTCTTTTATAGTTTACATGCATTCATTTAGAACTAGTTTTATTTATCAGCATATATTTGCATTAATAGGTAGATTCTTTCATTTTTAAATTCATTTTTCATATTTCCCCACCTTATTTTAGTTAATAGTTAGTAAATAATAGGACTAGATTTGAAACTTAATAAGAACCAAGTCCTTGGATTGATCTTAGGTTGTTCCATGTATTACATTAGTGGTGAAAATATAGTTTTGTTGGTGTTTAATACGGCATAAACAATTCATTTCAATAAGGACAAATAATTGGCACGAGTGTTAGTCTCATGGCCTTTATCATTTTCGTCCTTCTACACATATTGGTACATTTATGGAGTCTTCACCTCTTCTTCATGCTAAGTTAGGTAATCTCAGTTTTGCTTGCAACTTGTTTTCACTTTGTCCAATTTATCTAATTTGTTGTGTGAGTCATGTCAATTAAGGAAACATAATCATAGTTCCTTTTCTCGTAGTATCTCATAATGTGTTGCATCACCATTTGCATTAGTTCACTCTATTTTGGATTTTCAATATTTTGTTATTTTTATTGATGATTATTCTAGATGCATTTGGTTGTTTTTAATGAGAAATCGTTCTGGGTTATTTTTTATATTTCAATCCTTTTATAATGAAATTAGAACTCAGTATGAGATTTCTATTCGAACTTTGCAAAGTGATAATGGTCGTGAATATCTTTCATATTCTTTTAAACATTTTATGACTTCTCATGGCATTCTTCATCAAACTTCATGTGCTTATACACCTCAAAAAATAGGGTGGCTGAGCGTAAGAATACACATCTTGCTGAAAAAACTTGCATACCTTTAATTCATGGTGAGATTTCTCAACATTTTTGGGGTGATGTTATTCTTACTACATATTATCTTATTAACTGCATGCCATTTTTGGTTTTAAAACACAAAATTCTCCATTCTATTTTATTTCCTCATGCACCTTTACATCCTTTACATATTAAAGTTTTTGGGTCTACATTATTTATTTTTAATTTTAATCTTGATCTTGATAAGTTATCTCCTAGAACACACAAATGTGTTATTGTAGGATTTACTCGATCACAAAAAGGATATAAGTGTTTCTCTCTTTTTCTTAATCGTTATTTTATTTCCATAGATGTCACCTTAAATGAGTCTTCTTTTTATTTTAAGGGTCCTTTTTCTTCTTATGTGTCTCTATCTACTACATTTAATATTCCTATTGTTTGTGATCGTCTAGTTGTGCTTATTCCACCTTTAGATTCTCCTCTTCCACCTCGACTTCAAATTTATAGTCAAAGACATGGCTCAATACAACCACCAAGTTACTACTCACTTCAAGTGCTAACTATTTTGTCTCATTCGGCTTCGACAATTGAGTCTAACCTTTCAATTTCCATTCGTAAAGATATATGTTTTACTCGTAATCTCTCTCCACATTATATTGCTTTGAGTTACCAAAGATTGTCTTCACCTTTTTATACATGCTTTTCGTCTATTTCTTTTATGTCTATTTCTAAATTTGTCAGGGATGCCTTAGCCCATCCTGGTTGGCATCGGGCCATGTAGATGAACTATTTATTCTTTAGACTAGTGGAACTTGGGAGCTCGTCCAATTACCCTCTGAGAAATTTTTCGTTAGTTATAGGTGGCTTTTTTGCTATCAAAGTTGGTTTGGAATGTACTATTGATCGTCTCAAAGCTCGACTTGTAGCTAAAGGTTAGAAACAAATTTTTGGATTGGATTATGGAAATAATTTTTCTCTAGTGGCAAATATGGCTTTTGTTCATTTATTTGTGGCTATGGTTGCTCTTGGATTTGTTCTTCAAGAGGAGTATTCTAGATTTGTATGTCATATTCCAAACCTTTATATGGTCTAAAACAGTCTCTTAGGGCTTGGTTTGACAAATTTAGTAGTGTGGTTCAACAATTTGGTATGACTCGAACTGAGGCATGTCCTTCAGTATTTTACTGTTACTTAAGTGTTTGATGTGTCTATTTGATAGTATATATTGATGACATTGGTCTTAGAGGTAGTGACCACCATGACACACTAGTACAAAAACAGCGTATAACGTCACACATTCAACGCCCAACCACTGAATACGCAACGTTAAGATTGATCGGTGACATTTTTGTAAATAAATGCAATTATTAAACTTTGTTTAGAATTGTAATTCGACGTGAAAGGATATAAAACGTCGAATGAATTTTAAATTCGATGTTAAAAGCTTAGTGAATTCAATAAAAAATAGAGCGGGAGATTGAAAATTCATTCACTTTATCTTAGCGTGAGATACCTTCTTTTCTTCTCAAACTTTTCTCGAAAGTTTGACGAACATCACATGTAATCTTTCTTTCATTTGATACAAATGCATATTAATTAATTATTTTATGTATGATTTTTGTTTGTTTTAACCAATTATTTTCGTGCTCCTGTCTTTTATAGACACATTCTGCTTTGTTTCTCATTGTGACGAAACTTTATTCCGACGAACTCATCTTTTGAAGGTTAGTTTTCATTTTCGTTTTTGTTTTGAAGAACTTATTTGTTGAACTTGTTTGTTGTTTTTTTTGTTAAACTTATTTGTTGTTTGTTTAGTTGAACTTGTTTGTTGTTGATTATTATTGTTTGTTGGTGATACTACACTACAAGTTCATAGTTCATGTTTTATAAAATAAAACTGAAATTTGTTGTTTTTTTTGCTTTTCAGGTCTCGTAGAGTTGTAAAAAAAGATCACAATTAATTAAAAAAAAACTAAAAGAATTAATTAACGTCGAATATTGACAAAATTCGACGTTAAGTTTAACGTCAAATTTAAAAAATTCGACGTAAATTTAACGTCTCCTAATATGACGTTGCTCGCGAATTCGCCGTTAAAAACCCAAAATATTCGACATTGTACGCGATTTTTGTACTAGTGGCATTTTTCAAATGAAACAACATCTTTGCCACCAATTTGAAAGCAAATATATTGGCAAACTCAGGTACTTCTTGGGTATTAAGGTAGCAAAATCCAACGATAATATTGTTATATGTCAAAGGAAGTATGCATTGGATATTTTAGAGGAAATTGGGTTGATGAATTCAAAACCTATCGACACACCCATGGGTCCTAATACCAAACTCCTACCAAATCAGGGAGAGCATATTTCAGATCCAGAGCAATATAGAAGATTGGTTGGAAAATTAAATTACCTTATTGTTACTCATCTTGACATTTCCTTTACAGTTAGTGTGGTGAGTCGATTTCTCAATTTCCCATGTGAAGACCATTGGAATGGAGTCATTTGTGTATTAAAGTATATTAAAGGATATCCTGGAAAATGTTCGTTATATGGTTCCAATAACCATACAAATGTGGCTGTTTATTCAAATGCTAATTAGGCAAGATCTCCTTCTGATAGAAGATCTACCTCCGGGTATTGTGTCTCTATTTGATACGTTATCGTTGAAGCTATCAAATTAATAGTACTATACAAGACAACTTCATTGTTGCCAAGTTAATATATATAGGGTTAAAGTAACAATGAGTCATTTCCTAACGAATACATAATTGTTTTTCAATACTTGATTCTAAAATATTAGTAAATGTTATGTAATGCTTAAAAATAAAAGTGAAAAGTTATGCTAATGAAATTAATGTGTGAAGAATGTTTGAGTTTAATTGAAGAACAAATAAGAAATTTAGAAACAATTATAATGAAATAGGTTATTTTCACTACTTTTTCAAGATAAATTCATCATTGATAATACATAGATTATTGTTTCATTGATTATAGTTCGGATTTAAAATTAATTAAAGTACATTATAAAAAATTAACTTGAGGGCGATCTTACAATTAATCAAAGTAGATTCTCAATCAAAAGAAAGACTTTTCTAGATTATTCACAATCAATTCAACCAAAATACATTCTCAATCAAATCCTATTTTGTTTAATCATTTCTATCCTTAAATCTCATAACCAAATTAAAAGTTAATTAATCAGAGTAAATTATTAATTAATTATAGTTGAAATTCTTACCACCAACCAAGGTACATTCTCAATTAGTAGCAAAAATCATTTAATCATATGAAAGTTCCTAAATTCAATCAAAGTACATTCTCAATCAAACCTAGAAACCTTTGATTAATATGCATGTAGATTCAACACCTTATGATGCAAAAATCATTACTTTTAATGTGATTGAGAGATGAAAATAGAAAAAGGATAACTCAATTCAATAATCAAAAGAAACAAATACATTAATTCAACTTAACCTCATAATCCATAATAAAATTATAGTGGAATAACCGTAGAAGCTTAGCTCTCCATGAATGGAGTGAAATACATGGTAAAAATAAAGTGTGAGGAATGGTGGATGATTGCTTCTGAGTGAAGGAGTCTGAGTGGATGAATGAGTGACGAGTCTTCTACTTCTCTTGGGTATCTTTATATAGGGCTTGATTGGGTTTGGATTTTGAATATTTTGTTTCATAAAATCTTTTATCTTATATCTCTTATCAGAATATTTGGTAAATATCTCATGTTAATATTTTCACATATAATTAAATTAATTATTTTGTTAAAATATCAAGAAATGAGTTGCCTCTAAAATTCCCTTTAAGTCCTTCATAATTTTTCAAAATTGCGTAGAAGCCTAGAAAGTCCCAATATTTGCACTTTAGCGCTTTAGTTCATTTTCAAAATTGCACTTTAGTCCCTTAGTTGATCAAGGTTTGACTATTTGACTAAATTTTGATCATATGTGTGTTTTAGACATAAGGGAGATTAATCATATATCCAATTTTATTATATTCAATCATAATAATCACCAATTATGTTAAAAATGCACTTCTGAATCTTACTATCAACTTTCATCAAAGATTTGCAACTATCCTACCTTAACCTCACTAGTGCGAAATGAGGTTAAGAACGCGGGTCATATGTCTCGGTTTCCAGAAAATCGAAGCATATATAAAGGCAGTGACATTTTTGCAATTTCAACGAACTTATATGCCTCGGTTGTAGGGAAACCGAAGCATAAAAGCCAAATTACCTCGGTTAAAAGCCAAACCAAGGCGTAATGTTCTGTCACTTCCCACCTAAAACTAGCTATTCAACTGACAACTTTTGGAAATTGCTGATGAGTGCATATTTATGCCCACATTTATGCTTTAAAATTAAATTTTTGATGAAATTCATGTTCTTGAATGATTGATTTAAAAAGGATTTGTGATGATTTGATATATTGTGTTTGGAATTAAAAGAGACTTAAAAAGTGATTTTAATTGCATAAATTATTCTTGGAAATTCTTACGTTTATTTGTGTAGCTGAAATTATAAGTTCTATTGATCCAAATGGCAATTCAAGGCCCAAAATCAGGTTTTATTTGGAAAATAATGTACAAATGGGCCAAACAGCAGACTGTACTCTTGAACCTCCTAAACTCTCTACATGCACTCCTATTTCTGAAACAGGCCAACAACCAAGCACAAACACTAAGCCTTTTCTCCTACACCACCCTAAGTTTCCTGTTCCTACCCCTCCTAAGCCAAACTTTACCAGATTCTGCCACGTGTCCAAATCCTCCAAACACAGATCTAACCATTAAGAAGCTGCCACGTCATTAATCCTCTGCACACCAAATAAACCAACCACATGCTGCCGCATCACCCCCCTCTGCCACATCATCATCTTCTCTCCAGAAACCCTAATTTCATCATCCTAACCTAACCTTAGCCGCCACTACCGTGCCGCCGTCATCACCATGCCGCAAGGCGCCGCCACCGCAAACCCCAATGTCGCGCCGCCGCTATGAACCCTAGATCTGACCAATAGCCACCAGCAACCACCTTGTCATCGCGCCACTACAGACCACCACCAACCTTGCCGTCAACATTCATTGCGCCACCACACCATCCGCAACCATGCTGCACCGCCTTCGCCGGACCATGTGCCGTTGCTACCATTTCACGCCGCCGGCCACCACGAGTCTTCCGCTCGCACAACAATCGCAAATCGTGATTCCGCCATGGACGCCATCAACGAGCATCATCGCCGCAAGACCTCCGTCCGTCACTGTCGCACATCCTCACCATCGCACCACCAAATCGTCCTCCACCGACGATCAACCTCGCCGCGACGCAGAATGCACCAGTGTCGCCACCATGTAACCACGCCGCTGATCCAAACAACCACCAAAGCACGACCTTCTTTTTGCCGTGAATCTCCCAGCCACGATGGCCACCACGCTGCCGTTGCCTTCGTTCTCATCCATGGACTTCGCAACCTCCATCATCAACGAGAGCCATCTCCTTCGCACAACCTGCACTCAGAAAACCAAGAACCAGAAACGCAAAAACGCGAGCAGCGACACAGAGGAGCAAAGTGGCGGCATAGAGAAAGCCCTTTCCCCTAATTGCAAAACCCTAATTTTGGGTGGGAAAGGGGCTGACACGTGGTGAGTTCCTATTGGTCACGACCATATGAGTCAAAGTTGGTCAACAAGCCTTCTCTGGTCAAAGTCTGGTTAAACAAGGACTTCTGGTGCAATTTTGGGAAATTCAGAAGGGACTAAAGTGCAGATAGAAGAAATTTTAGGGCATTTATGCATTTTTAGAAAGTCAAAAAAGCTAAAAGATAAAATTCAGTTGTTGAATTAATTTAATTTGGGAATATCAACAAAAAATATCTTCCAAATAATGTTATAATTATCTAAATCTTTTAGTTATTTGGAAGATATAAGATAAAAGATTCTGTCAACTGAATATTCAGAGTCCAAGCCCAATCAAGCCCTATCTATATAAAGAGACCCAGGGGGACTTCACTTCATTCATTCATTCACCACTTCTCTCTCTTATTTCATCTTGTATTCAACTCCATTCATGGAGAGCTAAGCATCTAGGGCTATTATGCTATTCTGCTGTAATTCCATTATGGATTCTGAGGTTAGATTGAGTTAATGCAATTGTTTATTTTGATTATTGCTTTAAGTTGTTCTATCTCTATGTTTTTCATCTCTCTATCAAATTAAAAGCAAAAATTCTTGCATCATAATGTGTTTGAATCTACATGCATATTGATTATATGAGTTCTAGGGTTTCTAGGTTTAATTGAGAATCTACTTTGATTTAATTTAGGAACTTTCATATGATTAAATGGTTTTTACTATCAAATGAGAATGTACTTTGATTGGTAGTAATAATTTCAACTATAATCAATTGAGAATTTACTTTGATTGATTAGCTTTTAATTTGGTTAGGAGATTTAAGAATAGACATGATTTAACATAATAGGATTTGATTGAGAATGTACTTTGGTTGAATTCATTGTGAATAATCTAGAAAGGTTTTGCATTTGATTGAGAATTTACTTTGGTTAAGTGCATGATCGCTCTCAAATTAATTAAGAATGTACTTTAATTAATTTGAAACTTAAATAATAATCAATTGAAAAACTATTTGCTAAAAGCCCTCTATGGACTGGTAAAAATCACTCTACTGCCTTGGTTCAGGTCCCAACCGAGGCAGTAGAGTCCGAGATACTGCCTCGGTTCAATAGGAACCGAGGCGAAATCCTACCCCTGTTTGTCTCGCCTATATATGCCTCGGTTGAGGAACCACTGCTTCTGATCGAAAATAACCGATGTCGTTTCCCTTGACTGCACTAGTGCCTTGTGTTTTTAGTGACAAGTAAAATATAAATTGAACAAGAGGACACATATCTACTAAGGAAAATAAGGTGAAAGAAGAGGTCATCCTAGAATTTAAAAAATTTTAGTATAACGAAATTAGGCAAAAGTAAAAGGGTTAAAAATGACAAGGTTTTACTACTCATTCAGTTATTTTAATCCATCTGCATGCTGAATAGAGGGTTTCAAGAGTATTTTCACTACGCATATAATCTCAGCCATAGCCCATTGTATAAAGCTTGATGTTGTGTCTACTCCAGCCACAAATAAATCCTGACATATGTGGCCAATTAGTAAAATAATACAACATCACATAAAAATTTTACACAAACACGCACACTCACTAGAAACAAATGCAGAACATGAGTGCGAGTCACTTGTGAATTGTCATCAAGCATGAGTTCCAACACAGAATCCAACACGTCCTTGCATGCCTTGGCTTCATTTTCTAATGCCCTTAAACGCAATCTTTCTTCTACGAGTTCATCAAAAAACGCAATTAACTTTTCAAAGTAACCATTCATTCTTCTCCGAGCACCCTGTGGATCAAGCATGCGAAAGATTGGAAAAAAGTCAACAACATTAGGCCTTCCAGCTTCTTCCATGATGCCCCAAATGATGTCCTTGAACTCTTGAGACTTGTCAGAAGCGTAATGAGCTAAATCCATTGAGAAGAAAGTGTTTGATATGGAATTAAGCACAGTTGTGATGCCTGACCAATATCCAAGGCTTCACCTTTCTCACGTCTTTCCTTGACATAATCCATCAAGGTTTATATTTTTGTTTTGTATATGTAAATCTTTAGCTTTTATCATGTCATCGTTGTCAATAGCAAATTCTCAACGACCCGTACAAACACTTTCCCGTTATAACATCCTAACAATGAATAAAAGTTTACCAACACTAAGTTAATTTAATAACAAATTAAAACTCTTAACTTCATCCATTTATATGCACTAAAATTGCCTTGACCAAATGTAACATTTCATCTAGATCTCACTAATATCTTATCAGATTACTTAATAATCATTAAAACTTAACTCTGATATCATTTATATAAGCATAAATTAAAAAAAAAAAACTTTAACTTAAATAAATCTCAAATCCCTTAATATTATATGAATCAAAAAGAAATTAAATATCCTTAATATATTACTATATAAAGCTGTTAAAATAAAACTTTATCTACTAAATCTTTGCATCTATATTCAATCTTGACTGAGGGGAGGTACCTGCAAAGGCATTCCGACGCTCAAATTAGGCGTATGTTAAAGGAGCTTTTGCTCACAAATGAATGTTTTGTATTTATTGTAATTGAGTATTGCGAACTCAGTAGAACGTAGTGAAATCTGAGTTGAACGTACCTGGCCTTTGGTCTTTTGAGTGTATTTATAAGTGTTTCATAGATCAAATAAAAACAACCTTACCTGGAGATCCAGTTAGTTACGACTTTATATCTTTAATCAGATATCTTTGATTATTTTATCTTTTGCTGGACTACTGGCCCAATAATACCTTAAGTGTTGACCCAATTATGGCCCAACACCATTTAATGTGGTTGACCTTAGTTGATTCAGTGGATGATGGCCTGGTTGACCATTCTTGTGGTAGTGACCGAAGGGTTAACAATTAGTAACCGTTCGGTATACACTATACCCGAAGTAGAAAGGAAAGATAGCCATCCCACGTTAAACCATGTGACTTTCTGTCACTTTAAATTCTTTTGTTTACCACTTGTTATATTGGCCACTGAAAATGGAACTTAGTTTCCTTTTGTGTATTATTGTTTAATTATTTTTACTTGAAATTCTTTTACTTGGGATCACACTATTATAGAAAAACAATTTCAGTGCATGTGATCTGTAAAACCGTGAGCATTTTCTCTTTTCAAAGTTGCAGAATGTTTTTGTTTGTTGGTCTTTTATCTTTATTCTTAGTTTTTTTATTTATTTAGTTTTATACTCATCATCTTCGTTTTATCTTTTACTGTCACAAATTCAAATCATCCATACTATATATCTATCTATTATTATTATATCTAAAGGCTGCAGATTTTATTTATAATATAGGACATCTAGCATGGATGAATTATTACTCTTATTCATAAATTGGAGTAGCTTACACTAGTGCAGCGAAGGGCTTTTACCGCGGTTCATTTTCACTATACGTCGCGGTTCTTGAACCGCGGCATATTCAGCCGCGGTAGTAAGTCAGACACTTTATACCGCGGTTCGAACCGCGGTATATAGGCTGCGGAATATGCCGCGGTTGTCTAGGGAACCGCTGCCTAAACCCTAAAAAAAATTTAAAAAAAAAAAATTAAAAAATGCACTATATGCCGCGGTTCAACCGCGGCATATAGGCCGACGAATATGCCGCGGTTAGTGTCAAAACCGCGGCCATATGTCTCGTTTGTAAAAAAAAAACGAAGCACTATATGCCGCGGTTGTGGTTAGAACCGCGGCATATTCCCCTGCAGTTTTTAAAATTGCAGGTTTGTTTTTGTGATATCCATTACCACAAAAACAGACCTGCATATAAAAACATTTACAGAAATTCAATTTCAACATAACAAACACATGTTCAAATGTATTTCAACATCAAATAAAGTAGAGAGTCTAAGAAAATTCTATCTAATCAAATGCATTGTTTAAATCTAAATCTAAGAGCTATTGTATAATCTAACTATATACTTCGCAGCAGCGTTCCTAATGAATAGTAGTGACTTCTCAGGAACTGGTGTAGTAGTCTTGAATCTCTGCAAAAGACAATTCATTTTAATTAGTGTATATGAATTCAACATTTGTTAAAAAATCAAAATTTGTTAAAGTTAAATATTACCGTTTCCCAGCTTCTTGTGATGTGAGAACGAACAATATGGGTCATCCAATAC